>NC_079379.1:2856726-2994226 GCF_021018895.1 Seriola aureovittata
CTCGAAGTTGCAGCATGACGTGTGTTTGAAGTGGCTTGAAGTGACACATGGTGTGTGTGTGTGTGTGTGTGTGTGTGTGTGCGTGCAGGAGTGAGTGAACTAAAGCAGTGAAGTAGGTTGAATATTAAAAGTGCTCCCATGGCCCCAGACCTGGGCAAAATAGCTCTTGAATATATTCCAAAGGCTTGAAATAACCGAGGGAGCGCTTGATATAACTGATCTCTCCTCCACTCTCCAGGCCATTCCAAGTTTCTGGCGAAGCTGAAATTGAGCGCACCCCCAAGTCCTTCAAATATTACAAACCATTTTTGCATTCTCCCATTTTCATGCAGGTATTACCCCAGTAGCTTAACCTCTAAACTGTGCGGCTCAGCCAGCTGCTATCGAGTGCCAAATTGACTCCGGAGCTCTTTCTCACTCCTGCCAGGTTAAAAAGCAAAAGAGTGGATGAATGTGCATTTGGCAAACACAGAGTGTGACTGAGGTCTGAGCTCTTCATTATCAGCTTGTCAAGGAGAAGAAGTTATACCGTCTGCACCGCTGAGAATACAGCAGCTAAAACAGAGCTTCAAGTAATAATCTGCAACATTTTCATACCCACAAATGTTCATTTTGCCCTTGGTAAACCAAAATAGTAATTTAGGGATTTTTCACACTTCAAAGTTTGGTTCATTTTTCTTAAAATTATTCATTTTTTGCCCTTTAATTCTGGTCCATCTCTGGTTTTAGCAGCTGAACCAGGAGCTGTAAGCATGAAGGCATGTGGGCTTACTTAACTCATTCATTGGTGAGGCCATCGTGCGTCATGGAGCCGCATAGGTATCCAAACCGAGGTGACTGACATGAGCTCAGACAACTGAGTCTGATGTGTTATCACAGCCTCTCTGGCTCTGGTGTGACATGCAGCTGACAAAGAAACACAGAAACTGTAATTCAACCTGATTTAGTAAAGTGATGACAACCAGGTAGACAGAGAGGAGGTGGACTGAGAATCAGTACGTTTTGCTAAGTACAGTAAGCTAAGTAAAGTACAGTGCGCTTCTGTACTTTTACTCAAGTCGGATCTTTCATTCAAGACTTTCCCTCCCCATGTGTTTGTACAAGATTAATGTTCACGCAGACTTTAGGCCTGCATGCATCAAAGTGTGGTTTAGTTTACAGCTGCAACAATATGTTCACCACATTTTATCATAATCATCACTGAGCTCTTCAGCAGAGACAGTTCAGAAACGCTTCGACGTAATTATAAATCAAGTCATTTAACAATAAATGGTTCAGTCACAGAGAGATTTACACATCTCCTCAAATTTGGCACAAACGTTCAGTTCGACTCAGAGATGAACTGATTAGATTTTGATGGTCAAAGGTCACTGTGACCTCATAAAACACATCTTAACCACAAATGTTTAAGAAGATAAAATTATGAATGGATGCAAAAGGTCAACTTCACTGTGACGTCATAATGTTCTGCAAAAACACTTTCAGCTTTTATTCAGCGCTGTAACTCAGCGACAGGAGACACTGTGACCACATTTCACATTTAGTCAGATACTGAACCGGTGACACTAATGTTTGGTGCTCACCTCGACGCCGTGGCGATTGTAATAATCTCTCTGAGCAACCCCCCCCCCCTCGGTCAGCCTGAGGCACAACAGGTAGGTGTAGGTGTAAAAACTATGCTTTCCAAATGAACAGAAACTGGCTGCAGATTTTAGAAACACAGAGTAAAAATCAAAAATCAAACTGGAAATAATGAGACCTTAACAGGTTTTAACCATCTGCAATAGATGACTCATTCACTACCAGAACACACTGGCTGATAATAATAATAATAATAAAAATAATAATAATAACAATGCATCTTTTCAACCGCTAATATTGAAATCCAGTGTCTCCAATTCATCTCACTATTTCTCTGCAATCACTCTCTCTTCTCTGTGTCAATACTCTACAACGTTCTCCTAAAATCTATTATAGCTTAATCTGAGATATTACAGACACAACCCATCACAGCTCCGTCAGTGTTCAACACACTCACGGCTTAAAGGAAAAAATAAGATGCAGAAATAATGAACAACACGGACAGACTGCAGCTGTCGTTCTTATTTTTAATGTATTAGGGACAAGATTGGACAAACTGCAGTGAATCCTGTTGATTTCAAAGGGTGACACATTGATTAATTCACTTATTCAGAAGAATCAGGTTTATTCAGGTGAATTACATTACAGACGTCAACAGTGAGACTAATAAAAAATGTCACACTCGATTTAGAAAAGCAGCCTTCTCAATGGTTACCTCAAGGTCCAGTCATTGGTTCAGTGGGGTTGGGACAATCTGGCATTTTAGAGCACAAAAACAAGTGGAATAGAAAGAGTCATGAGTGGAGCTGAAATGACTCAGTGATCAACAGACTGTTCTGATTTTACCAATTTATCTTTCCAATCACTTTTCAAGTGAGAAACATTTTCTGGTTCCAACTTGTCAAATATGAGGACTGGGTGTTTTCTCTCATCGTGTTTGATGGTTGAAGACACAGTTTGAATAAGTCGCCAGTGGCTTCTGAACTTATATCGGTCATTTTTCACTATTTTATTGACAAATTATTATTTGATTAATTAAGAAAATAGTCACCACATTAAACAATAATGAGATTAATTAGTTGTAGCCCTGATCATGAAAATTAAGTCAGGGGCTTCATTTTTTCTGTTGATTATATGTTTAAAAGCTGCTTTTTCCCAAATACACTTGTATTTAATTAAATCACCACAGGTTAATTGACGCCCTGCGAACCTGGGAGAGGTGATATTCGACAGAGAAATACTGGCTGGTCTCTTGGGCTAGTGGCTAAATATAATTAAGATGCCGTGTGTATTCTGTTGTGTGCAGACGGGCAAGAGAGGAGCCACAGCTGATTGTTACCCTGGGGTCCCTCTGCAGGTTTACCTGTCCATGACAGTATCACAATAAATGTTGCAGACTTTAGAAATGTGGTTCCCAGTGCAGGTAGACACAAAGTTGTGACACTGTACACTTCACACTCTGTGGCCTAATCCCATTAAAGTACTGAAGAGCCGCCACGAAGAAACAATTGACTGTGTTGTTGGTATAAACAGCAGATTTTCCACTCCACGCTGAGCCCGTCCTCGGCTCTGGGTCCTGGTGAAAAAGCTCCTTTGATGCACCTTCCTCTGCTGCTCTCCCTCTCCTCCTCCAACTGATCTGATGTAATTTGACTAGGTGGGTGACAGCTCTTTTAAGAGAGGGGACAACTCCAAATGTCAGCTCCAGTGTGTTTACACAAAGAGAGGAGAGTAGGCAGGGAGGGGGGGTTGGGGGGGGGGGTTGAAGAGAGGAGATGATTTCAGCCTTTTCTCTTCTTCTTCTTCTTCTTCTTCTTTTTCTCTCCCTCTTTATGTCGCTTTTTTCTCCTTCCTCATTTGTTTTTTCTCATCCGGTCTCTCTCTCTGTCTCTCTCTCTGTCTCTCTCTCTGTCTCTCTCTCTATGTCTCTCTCTCTCTGTCTCTCCCTCTCTCCGAGTATGACCTAGTTTGATCCTGAATGGTTTGGGGGCTGTCTGTCTCTGAGATAAACTCATTTGCTCTGGATCATTTAGAGAGCATTGCCATTTCACTCCCCCCCACCCCCCAACAGCCCCCATCCACCCTCCACCCCTACCCCACCCCACCCTCGATGTTATTTGGGGAAGCAGTCAACAGAATGTGTCTGCACGTGTAAGAGAGTGTGTGTTTGTTGGTGTGTGTGTGTGTGTGTGTGTGTGTGTGTGTGTGTGTGTGTGTGTGTGTGTGTGTGTGTGTGTGTGTGTGTGTGCTTTAATCTGTTAAGTGGGTAGAGACATATGGGGAGAAAGGACAGAGAAGAGCTCACACACAGAGCTGTCAGAAAATAAAAGGGGATCTCTGGCTTCAGATAAGACTGTGAAGTGTTGCATATCCAAAGATATCTGTCACACAAACACAGCGAGCACTGATAGGCAGATTTATTCAAAAAGGTCACGCTGCGCTTGAGCTTGTGTGTGTGTGCGAGTGTGTGTGTGAGTTGCACTGTGCAATGGGATTTTAAAGATACTATCAGACCTGCTTCTCTAATGGAAGCACATGTGTGTTTTTTTGTTTCTCTGCATGCTGCACACCCAGACCGTCACATAGTGTAAGAGAAAAGCCGTGGGTTTGACTCTTGTCTGGTCTCAGAAGGCTAATTACACCGCGAGCACAGTGATGGAGCTGCCTTGAAATTATTCATGATCCCTCCACTGTCCCACTTGTTCTTGTCAGCCGAGTTGTCATGATCCGATATGTCCTCGATCGGCAAATCGGTGGTGATCCTCATCCTTCCCTCGCCCTCAGTTTCTTTTGTTTTAAAATTGCTCTCCAAATATTACAAGGAAAATTCAACCCTCTCGCACTCGCACTTGAACACACTCATTCAGAATGTCTTCAATCAGCCGTGGAGAGCTTGTCTGTAGGTCAATCAATGCTGCTTCAGCAAGGGACTGATTCCAAAAATCCGGACATTTACCATTGATGTGTTAGATCTTTAAAAGTATTTCTGTTATGAAGCCTGTGTGTTGCAGCTGATGTGAAACATCACACTTCTCGTGCTCCACGTTTCGCCTTTTCTCAGGAAAAACTCACCAGTGAAAATGAAAAAGGACCCTGAGACACCGGCTGCAAAACCAGTAGCTGTTTCAAACTGTGATAAAGTGCTTTATTTTTTTTTTTTTAAATTACCTCGAACAAACCATGAAGGACACAAAACTAAGTGAAATTGGAGGTGGGGGGGCCTGAAGCTGCAGGACCTCAATCAACAGAACAAAGCACACTGCTCCCTGTTGCAGCTTCACAATAAACATCAAGTCCTTCAACATAATTTGTCCAAACTGTCTGACATCTGGGTCAAAATGAAGACTGATAATCAGCAGGAAATATATATAGTAAGTATATTTCTTGTTTCCAGCTCTAGAGAATCGATCCAACAGCTGCAGCTGATCCAGAAGCTGCAGCTCGGGTTCCTCACTCAGGTCCTCACGTCACTCCAGGTCTCGGGTCTTCACACTGGCTTCCTGTCTGTCAAAGAGTTCGGTTCAAAGTGCTGCTGCTGGTTTTTTTTAGCATTGAATGGCTTAGGGAAACAAAATGCATTTCTGATGCGCTGCAACCTCGAGAGCCCTCATGTTGCCAGGGACAGGTCTGCTCTCAGTCCCCAGAGTCAAAACTAAACATGGAGAAGCAGCGTTCGGTTTTCCTATTACTCCTGCATTTGCAATCTTTTTTATCTTCTATGTAACTAATTTCCATCTACAGTAAATGCTTTTTTCTAATGTCTTGCGTTGCTTTTACATTTTATCTTGGTGCCTGTTCTGAAGCACTTTGCTGGTACGGTGGTTTTCCTTTCAAGTGTTGTTTGCCTTGTTTCTCTGTTCAATTAAGGTGTAAGGCAGATCAATGCATGACTATAAATAAAACTGTATTCATTAAATAACTAATTGCAAGTAAAATGCTCAACAAAGTCCCAGTTCAGTGTTTGTAATATGCACTTTAAATCATAATCTGTTATCTGAGGAGGTTTTGGGATGGTCTCACTAGCATCAAGTCAAATCAATTTTTATTTATAAAGCGCCAGATCACAACAGAAGTTATCTCGAGGCACTTTTCATGTAGAGCAGGTCTAGACCGTCTCATTGACTGCAGAGACCAAACAATTCTCACCACGAACAAGCACTTGTAACCACTTGCAACAGTGGCGACGGCGAAGAGGCAGAAACCTGGAGCAGAACCGGACTCACAGTGGGCGGCTGAGAGAGAGAGAGCCACCATGCAATCACTGATGGGTGTGGTCTGTTGCAAAGGTAACCACACCCATCAGTGATGTCATGGTGTAGATTTTACACATTACACACAAAGTCTGATTACGGGTCCTGGAGAGTATGGGCTCTATTTTAACAATCCAAAGTGCACGGTCTGAAGCGCGTAACGTAAGTGCGTTTAGGGCGTGTCCATGTCACTTTTGCTATTTCGACGGCAGAAAACAGTCGCTGCGCCAGGCGCATGGTTCAAAAGGGTTGTACTTAATCTCTTAATTAATCATGCAAGTGTTTCGGGCGGAACATCCAATAAACCAATCCCGGTGCATATCCCATTCCCATGCGCTTGCACCTCGGCATAGTGCTATTAGAAAGGCGCAGTGTTTCACACAGAGTTAGTGCTGCTCGCAGCTCTACAGTGAAGTAACAGCACAAATCACAACAGTACAAATATTTTGTTATATGATGAGAAGTGTGAATAGATCTTCGGTTCGTTAAGAAACTGTGGTGACAGATTGAGGTGATGAATGAGACACTGCGGCAGATGCACCAGGTAGTAAGAAAGAAGCGTCTCTGCAGAGCCTCCCGTTAGACCCATGACATTATACAACACACAAGGTCCGACCTTCTGAGGCTGTGTTAGAATGTTCACTTACTCACTTACTTACTTACTTATCCAAACATGTAAGAGCATTTTCAGCTCACTCTGCTTGTGTGTAACATCAGAGTGAACGTGCTCTGTGCGCCCGTGTGTGTTAGCACATTTAATCTCTTGACAGTGCGGCTTTAAAATAACAGTGAAATACTGCACCACTGACTTAAGACCAGGTTTTTGTCGGTCAATCACTTTCCACTGTGTCCGGATAGCAATGCACTAACAATGCACCTGACCACACCTCATTCTAAGACCAACACGCCCATGGATGCACAGATAGGTGCAAGTGCATTTGCTATTTAAACAACGTGGGCGCTGGACAGGAGAAAGACAACTGCATCGCTCTGAAACTGGCAAAGACAATTGCGTTACGCTTTGCGCCGGGTGCAAGAGGGGGCCCTAGGTCTGCTAATGGACTGCATTTATATAGCACTTTTCTACTCTTAACGACCACTCAAAACACTTTATATTACCAGTCACATTCACCCATTCACACACAACCCCCGCCAACCTTCTGATGGGTGGACGACCCGCTCTCTCCCTCCTGAGCCACAGCCGCCCACATTCACAGACTTAATGACAATGATTTTGATGAATAATGTCATCTAAAGCAGTGGGTCAAACTTTTTCACATCGAGGACCTAAACTGACACAAATGAAGCTTTTTGCTATTTGATGTTTCATTACAGAAAATGTTTGAAACCAAAAGTGTCATATATTCTGTCTTTGTGTTACTTATGAATGGAAATATAGTCAAAACAAATTCCCCCTCTTTTGTTCTGGACCCCCAGGGGGTCCACTGGCCCCACTTTGAGAACCACTGATCTAAGGCTACTGGAAACATTTACAGTCCATTCATCTTGTTTGCTGACTGACATTGTGGCGGAAATCACATGTTTAACCTTCAAAACGGAGACTTTCACTGCAGGGGTCCTGTGCAGTTTTGCAATGTAAAACACCTACAGTAGAGTTCTACATGAAATCAGCTTCAATGTGCAACAAGCTCCTCAATTATGTTGATCTTCATGGAGCTCTCTCATTTAGTTTTTCCTCTCACTCACCTTTTCCTCTCTCTCTCTCTCTCTCTCTCTCTCTCTCGCTCTCGTTCCTCTTTTCTGAAGAGCCTTGCTGAAAAGAATAAAGAAGCTTTTAGCCTCTAAGATTATAATGATGCCTTTTTTTTATTCATCATAATTGCTCACTGATTGCGGTAATTTCTGTGCACTCATGATGTTAGTGGTCTTTTCAGAGCTTGGTGGCCGCACACCGTGTGCTGTATTTATGGATTTGTGTTTTCTCTGTGTGTATCTGTGAGTCAGTTTGTCTATTTAGTCGGTAAATGCGAGAGGGCGCGCTAATGTCTGTGTTTGTGAGTCAGAGTTGGAGGGAGGGGGGAGTCGCTGGGAAAAATAGGTGTTTTTGTAAAGGAAGGACAAAGCAGCAGGGGCATTTTTCATGTTGGCACACCAGCAGAGAGCAAGTGAGCAACAGACTGCGATAGAAGGCGACAGACTGGCTGTGAAAAAACAAAGTGATTGAGCGAGTGTGTCTTAACTGGAGGCGTAGAGAGGTGCAGAGTGCAGTGGTCTGATGAAGAGCTGAAGGACAAGCATGAGAGGAACGAGAGAAAAGACGGAGGTTGTGGTTAAAATGCAGAAAAAGAGTTTGATGTGAGAGAAAAAAATGTGAGGAAGGTTACAGAGTAAGTGAAAAATCAGAACAAAATAAAAAAGAGGGGAGGTGAAGGAGGGATTGTGTGAAAGTGAGAGAGAGAAAGAGAGGCAGTTGTTGTTCCTCTGTCACTCATGGCCTCCCTCGGGAGTGTTTAGACCTTTAAAATCTCCTCCTCTTTTCCGCAGGCCGCTAACACTCCTATCACCCCCTCCTCGTCGTCATTCCTCCTTCCGTGCCACCTTTTCTCCCTCATTTATCGCTCCTCATCCCTCCCTCCTCGTCCCTCCTTCCTCTGCCAACTCCAGTCCTGCTCCATTCACTCTCCTCCTCCACTGCTTCACCTTTATGCTCCTCCGTTTCCCTTCCTTCCTTCCTTCCCTCCTTCCTTTGTTTCCTCTCCCTCTCTCCTCTCTTGTTTCCGTTCCCACCGACTCTCAGATCTTCACATTCTTTTCTTGTCCTCCCTCCCACTTCCCACCTTCCCTCCAACACTGAGGCTGCTATTTATAAACTGACTAACTGTATGTGCGTGTTGTGTTCGGGGAAAGAAAGAGGCAGAATGAAAGGAAGTACGTGCATTGTGTGTGTATGTGTGTGTGTGTGTGTGTGTGAGGCACTGCATCAAATTTCAGTAGCTGAATCTGGTGATAACTTTCATTCATATCCTGTCATATTGCATCGCAGTCTGCTGTCGTATTACATTTCGGGCACGTAGCCCGTCAGTGGTTCGTAGCAGAACTTCTCTTTAAGCTCGTGGACGTCTGCAGAAATATTTGTCAAAAACAACGTGGCCTTAGAAAGTCTGAGGCACCCGTTCAGTCAGCTGTGAATTTAAAAATGCTCACTTCTCGAAATGGCATTTTATGGACGGGTGAGCAACAACACCAGGCTCAGTCCTCACTTCTCTCTGGCATAATTTCAGCGGTTACTGTTGTGACTGCAGCCCACTGCGACCTCACCATTTCCTAAATGACTCTTATGCTTAAAAACTTAACCTCACTGCAGCAGACGTGTTGAACCTTGTGTCTGACTGAGAGGACTCGTCCTCTGTCAGGTCGTCTGCCATGACACACACATCACATGTAATCGTGGCTGTGGCCTCCCTCGGGGGGGGGGGGGGGGGTACAAAGCCATTGCGGATGGGGAGCACAGGACCAGGTGGAATAATGTGAGTCAACTGAAGTTGAACAGACATTTTGATTTTTAAACACAGGTGTAGCCATCCATGTTAACTGCTGCATTCACAAAGCACGGGCAGAACAGGAACAGCACTTCTTTGGAAGATATCGTTGCTGTCAGAAATCCCTGATGTCTTGGACTCTGAATACAAATAGGAGGGTTAAGTTATGGTGACCAGATGTCCCCGTTTTTACCTGTGGATTGAAAACAGACTGGAGGGAAAGACGGGCTGCAGAGCAGAAGGACACGCCTCTTGGCTCTTTGGCCAACAGAGGGGGCTGGCTGCTCGCTATAGTAGCATCACTCTTCTTCTAATGCTAACCATTTAGTGCAGCAGATAAGCTTGTATAAGCATTTTATGTATATTTTTTTTAATGAAACTTTCTGTAGTGTTTCTATAAACCAAGAAGTTTATTTTCAGATGTGGAGGCATTTCAGATTTGATCCCTGGGACAGGGCAGAGACCCCCGGAGTAATGAGCGTGGTTCACACCAAACTAGCGTGCTAGCTTCTGATTAGAGTGTTCACGAATGTGCTAGATAGTCATGTGATTCCATAGAACGCACAGCAGCGGGGTCGGTCACAGAAGTTGTCAAAGTTGTTAACAAGCTATAAATGCTCTAACACCTTGAAATGGTGGGGTCTGCAGTTCCCCTGCAAAATTGGTGCTCTAAGCAAAATTATGTTACATGGCCACAGCAGCAAATATGCATCTTTATTAGATGTTTAAAATGCAATTTTTTGCAAAGATATACATGATTTTAATGGAGAAATGGGCAAAAACTGGAAAAATGCAATGCTGAGGTCAATGGTCTCCAGATGGCAGATACAAATTGCCTCCACATCTGAAATGACACCTTGTTGTGTGTAGATTATATGCTTTCATGTTTTAGACATAAAATGCACAATTGGTTCGCCTGTCTGTTTTTGTTTCTGTCTGCGTAAAACTCAACCAGACACTTTGTGTCAAGTGAATCCACAACATCAGCACAAACGTCTTTTAAAGCCAGGAGGAACTGTCCCCGTTTTCTATTTCATAGATAAAAAAAACATTGGATATTTACGGATATATATTGACCACCAAAATAGAAATATCCCTGGTTTTCGTTTCAGAGATGTGGTCGCCTTAGCTTAAGGTCACAACATTGTTTCTCATATTAACGTCCTAAACAAAATGGAGTTAATGCATCATCAGCCACCACTGATGTTATTAGTTCCACTTGTCTTTTTCTTGCCATGACAAGTCAAAAAACTGGATTTAGATTTTAATTTCTCTTGATCTGGCGTGCAGAGAAAACACTGTGCACTTTTGGAAACCGTGCATGTGTCTGACTCGCCTGCTTTTTTTTCACGTCCATGCTGTTACTGTTGGGTCTGAGTCCCGAGCTCTCACTGTTTTATTGATGCTCAGGTGCCAGTTAAGTAAAGCTATCTTTGGCTAGTTGCATTGTTTTTGATGCGAACTCTGTGGAGCCTCACCGGGTGTTGAGCGCACCAGGTCAAACACAGATACATTGTGATTTTAATCCTTTTTTGAAGAACAAATTAAAATTCTCAGGGTGGTTCAACCGTCATTTTGAAAACATTGTAATTTATTCATATTTTTATTCTTCAAAAAAGGGTTAATTACAATGTTTTCAAAATGACGGTTGAACCACCCTATGAGAATGGATGTGATTTGCTGCCCTTTAAGAGATGATAGTGTTTTACATATATACACAATTACACCCTTATGATAAAGAACATCAAGAAGAACACATTTTACAGACTTCTCACACAAACAAGTCTGACAAATCGGGGGAACTGCAGTTGAGTTCACCTTGTTTTGTTGCCTTGCCTCTTTTTTCCGATCTCATGTATGTTGACTGCTCTGCTGAATCTGTGTTTCCTAATCTGCAGCCCGTGATGTAAAATAATAATGGCCGTGGGAATGACAAGTTGAAATTCCCGAGCATACAACCAACCTTTTAGTGGAGCACTTGTTTTGCCACGGTGCATGAGACCGTGTATAATTGTACTTGTGTGCAAGTGGTTTTTTTTTTTTGTTTTTTTTGGGGGGAAAATGCGTTTATTTCTTTATCCATGTTGTGTATCAGGGGAAGATAGTAAAGTGCAGGCCTTAGGCACAATGTTTTTCTCTGATGGCTAATGCAGCCCACACACTAGAACGTTTGATATGAGAGAGCAATGGAGCGCTTTAGACGGGGATTGTTGTTTCAATTTCATTTAAATTGCATGTGATACAGTTGCAGTTTTTCACCACTTGAGTGTCACTCAGATAATAGCATTATATCTGCAGATTTGGGATGTTCTGCTACAAGGCGCTGGAGTGAGAAATTGACAGAAACGCATCGAGCTAAGCAGGAGTGAAGGTCTGCTGTAGTGCGCCTGTGTACACTAGCAGGTTCCCACTCACTCATTTTAAAATCTGAAAAACAATGCTACAGCATGAAGCCAGGGCTATTGATTTAACAGTATAAATGTTTGATCATTCATAAATATTCCACAACTCCAGCAGGGACCAACGCTGACTCACTGACGAGGAAATCGAGCCGCGTGTTAGATAAAGATGGAATCTAATGGATGGAGGTGAATGTAAGTGAAAGGTTGTTTGTGTGTGTTGCAAAAGATGAGGATGAATGGGAAAGGTCAGCGGGTGTGCTGACCCACCGCTAATGCAAGCTGCTTGTGGGAGATTTGGAAAAGTTGCTGTGGACTAACAAACAGGGACTTCATGTGGTTCCTCTGCAGTTGGAGGATGAAAAAACTTTTTGGTTGCTGTGCTTGTGTTTGTCGCTCGAAACCTGAACCAAAGTCTGAGCTGAGGCTGTAGAAGCAAAGTGGTTTAATATTCTTTCCTACTGCACGTCAGCTGTGGTGTGGTTAAGACTGATTGGTTATAGATAGACAACTAAACCCCTTGGTCAAGGTTAATAAAAAGATTAACGTTGATTGCAATGAAAATAAGATGCCCCACATTCACTCCGACCTCCACACCCTGCCTTATGGCTACACTCTGCTTCAGGGGGTGGGCAGGAACGAAGTACATGCAGGCCTGCTTGATTACTGTATTTAAGTATATTTTTCCTGTATCTGTACTTTACTTGAGTATTTTTCTTTTTTTGTAAACTTCTGACTTTTACTCCACTACACTTGAAGGCAATTATTGTACTTTTGACTCCACTACATTTCTGTCAAGTACTCTTACTTTGAAGCAGCTTTTAGCAATTATTTTATTTTATCTGGAAAATGTTATAGACCACACACTGTGTTCCTCACAGGAGAAAAAATCAAGTCATCCCTTCCAATGTCAGTCATGATTGAACCTGTCAGTGTCCATGTTGGATAAAGAGGCGGAAGATTCTTCAAGTCCATGTTTGAAATTTTTTAATTACATAACGATTCCTTTCATTTTAAATCTCTGCTGTGTTTAAACTTAGTCCAACTTTAGACAGTATGTTGAGGTATTAAAGGTCTGTTTAATTCCTGATCAACAGCTTGTAGTTGGGGTCATTTTGTTTATTCAATTGTGTTTTTCTGGTCATTTCTATCAGCTTTGTATCGTATTCTACAAGCTTTTTATTCTAAAGGCTCCACAGTCAGTCAGTCAGTCAGTCAGTCAGTCAGTCAGTCAGTCATTCAGTCAGTCAGTCAGTCAGTCAGTCAGTCAGTCAGTAGGTTGTTTCAGAGTCATTAGGTTGTGTAAATGTTGACTTTATGAAAAATACTTTTGAATACTCAAGTATTTTTGAAATCAAGTACTCCAGTACTTTAACTCATTGACAACTTCCACTTGTATTGGAGTCCTATTTGACACGGAGGATCTATACTCTGACACAAGTAATGCAGCTGTGTACTCTGTCCACCTCTGCTCTACTTCCTGTTCAGACACTGACGCAGAGTTACACAATATGGACTAACGATACCGGGCCGCCACCGAAACATCAGGTTAACATTAGTTGACAACATTTAATTGACACTTCCCACCTGACACGGCGGTTTTGTAATGGAAGTTAATTAACAGCTAAACCACTGAGGTATTGCAACAGATTTGAGCAGTAATTAGTCAGAGTCAAGATTTGACAGCAATTGTTTAACAGATTTGTGAGCATGCAATAACATTTGAGAGCAAGTGATAACAGAATCACAGGCGTTCTTCATGCAGCAAGAATTGTGTTGCTGTGTTTTAGAAGTCAACATGACTTTATTTACATCATCTGATATCACCAATCACAAAATTACCTGTTGGGGTTTAACTATCTGTAGAGCATTACCACACCGGAGTCCAGGGGGCCCCTCCAATCAGCATTCATCACCATTATTACTAAATAATCTGACACCAACAAAAAGAGGACCGAGGACACACAGTGAGTAATGTCATCACAGGCACTTAGAGAACACACACACAGAAACAGTGAGCAGATAGCCGCCGTGCAGGCTGGTAAAACAGATCCGTGGTGTGTCAGCTCCAGGGTCGGAGCTCCTGTAAAAGTGTCTTATTTCGGGGCTGCCGCTCACTCTTTCATCCCTGAACACAGTGTGGTTCAATAGCACCGTGCTGGACATGTGTTAATTTTGGTCACTATAATCAAGATATTACATTTTTATATCGTGTCATCTCTACACGCGACCTCCTCTCCAACATGAAGGCCTGGACAGAACATACAAGCGACTAAACCAAGCGCACCACTCTCACAACTTCGGTTGTTCCCCATCTTCCAAACGGCTCCCACACTCTGGCAGACGTTGAGTCACTCGCTCCAACTGTAAACACAGTTAAACTCTGTTGGATTTGACTTGGAAGTGAAGCATCATCCCGTTAAGCCCCGTGTTTTTAGTAGCATCAGGCTGCGGCACTTCCATTGTGTTGAGTTTTTTCTATTCACCAAAGAGTCAAATAAAGCTGTGTCTGTTTGAAACCTGCTGGCAGGAAACCTCTCACCTGCTCGAGTGCTTTACATCTAACAAATCGGACAAAATCATGGAAGCAGAGTGAAAACTGAGTGCCCACTGAATCAGACTGCTCTTCCTGCTCTGACGCGGTGCACTGTGCGCACTGACAACAGCTTGGCTTTCTTTGTTGCTTCCTTAGTGCATTTGCTATTAATAAAATTACATATTTATGTAAATAATTTCTCTACTGTGTCCACATCCATTTGGCATTTGCTGCCCTTTTAATTGTTTATTTTGGGGCTTTGTGGTGGAAACTGGTCGTGTAATGACATGAGATATTAGAAAAGCTGTTCCATATTCTCCTAATGAGTAACCCAACTTTTCCAACAGCCAGACACACAAACTTTTTAAACTGATATTTAAACCCTGAATGACACTTCCATTCCACTCAGGGTTTTCCTGCCCCTCCTCCGTCTGCACGTAACAGCAGGTGGATGGGACCACAGTTATTGTTGCAGTGTGCAGTTTAACACCTCGGGTTTGCCTGCAGTGAGAAGAACAGGTGTGTTTTACGAGGATAATGTCTCACCCTCTCTGTCTGCTCAGGGGGGTTATGAGTGAGAGAGGCGTGAGTGTTTCTCCTAGAGATTATTAACACTAGTTTTGCATCTGCCCTCGGAGAAACTCAATACTTCCTCTCCTCTCTTCTCTCAGCCTCTCTCCTGGGCTGCACCCTTCTCCTCGCACCCGTTCTTTGACCAGTCACATTTGTTCTTCTGTAGCACACACACACACACACACACACACACACACACACACAAACGTCGCCTGTGTGGCAAATTTCTCATGCTGCACCACGTCTCTTTGTTTATTGAAAAGAGAGTTTATTATCGACCGTTAGCATCAACATCACCACGGCACACATCAAATGAACTTTTGATATACGGTACACACTCATGTTCACACACACATGCTGTGTGTGTGTGTGTGTGTGTGTGTGCGTGTGTGTGTGTGCATGTGCATTTCCAGCTGTGAGGAAAAGCTGGTGTCACTCTCTCTCTCTCTCTCTCTCTCTCTCTCCCTCCTCCCTCCATCTGTCTCTGCTTTGCCATCATTGTGTGTTCGCCCTGTTTACTCTGCACACCTCCTCATCCTACAGTTTCGTCACTATTTTCCTTGGACTCCATCCATCCTTTCTCCCCCTTGCCTTCCATTCTTTCTCTCCCTTCCTCTCTCCTTTGTTTGCAACCTTCGCTCTCTCTTCCCCTTCTTCATTTTCTCCTTTATTCCCTCCCTTTGCTCCTTTTTTGCTACCTTTTTGTGATCATAATTGAGATTTGCTCCCTACTGTCTGTGACCATTGTGGCAACTACACTCCTCTATCTATCTCTCTATCTCTTTATCTATCTATCTATCTATCTATCTATGATTCGCGCTCATTGTAGAATATAAGCTTGGGACAGAATGCCACCTGCTGGTAAGGAGGAGTTAGTGCAGCTTTATGTGATCAGTGACAATCTCACAATCACTGAACAAACATACATTGTCTGAAACACTCTGACTTGTCTAAAGGAGGGTTTTGTTTTAAGGTTTAGTTCATCTAAATGACAAAAAAATACAATTGTAATTCATCCCAAGTGTCTAGCAATGCAATTATTTCATTTGTATATATTGATTTTTATATATCAGCATCTGAGACTTCCCCAGTACAGTGGAGGTTAATGGAATTAAGGGCGTTCAAATGTGTTTTTAAATGTTCACAACCACATTCTATCATGGTTCAAGAGCTGTAATTTACTCAAACAAACGTGCAGCAATTACAGGACAGTTTTTTGTCTTTGCAGCAGCAACATTTGGCTTCTTTTTTAGGGAAATATTCACAGAAACATCAGTTAGAGCGAAATGAGTGGAAATCATCGGGGTAATTATCCTTTTATCATCTCCATATCAAACTCAGTGGAGTGCTCTCAATTCAGTGTTAGTGATGAAATGTGATTTCATAAAACAAAAGGAGTGAAAACCTCTGTTTGTTTCCCGCCAAAAGCCTTGTTGTAGTCAGCGATGGTACAAACCGTGCACGGTGGTCGATGTGCGTCGCGTGCAACTGCTGTCAGCCTTTTTCTCTTTTTTTTTAAATAAAAGCAACACTGTAATGAGAAGCTTTTACAGTCAATTTAGACGCCTCGCCACTCTCCGGAAACCGTAAACAGGCTCTTAATTGAAGGGAGATGTCGAGGTCACCGTCAGATTCAGCTAATGTGAAGCTGCGCTGCAAGGATTTATGGCATTCACGTGTGGTGGTGTAGCTACAACAGAGAGCGGAGAACTGCTTTCATTTTACAAGGACTCCATGAATTCTTTATTCTGACGTGACTGTGCTTCAATGTCACGTCAGAATAACGCACGCGGCGCTGGCACGGAGTAGAAACTTGACTCTTAATCACCTGCTTTCATATTAGATTTTCTCATGATAGCTCACTTTATTCATATCCCATTTTGTGTGTGTGTGTGTGTGTGTGTGTGTGTTGCTTGTTTTACATACTTTGCTTGCTCAGCGCCAGTTAATAATGAAATACTGCTCACTTGCACAGACTATTTTCTCTCACACAAACTTCAGCAACAAAACACATAAAAATACAAACATTGTGAGTGAGCGTAAAGCGCCAGAAGCAGCTATTTGAAATTTAAATGAACTAGTAATAAAATTTCCTCTCCTCTCTCTCTCTCTCTCCTTCTCTTCTCTTTGTCTCTCATCCACTCCAGAGGAGAGGAGACAAATCACTCCAGGCCCTTCGACAGGTGCAGTTATCGGTGGTATCCTTGGCGCCCTCGCCTTCATTGGCATCATCATCGGCACCGTCCTCTTCATCCGCAAGCGCCAGGAAGACGGAGAGTAAGTCTTCATTAGCAGTCCCACATCTACTTCATCGTTTATTTAACCTCCTGAGCAAAATTAATCTCCCCCTGCGGGACTAAAGCTCATTAAAACTTATTACATGTCATGAGGAGACCCTGCAGAGGTAGCTCAGTGGCAAATCCTGACCTGAAGTTTATAGCGTGAGACCGTCTGGAGATTTTTTTTTTTTTTACTCCCAAAATGCTCAGTCATCAGCTCCCCGTTCAACCCCTGCAATTCCTCCTCTGGGCTCTATGGCTGTAAATAGGAATTTATTAAAGCTTCCCGGCTTTAATTCCAGTTTTAAGAGGTGATTTTCCAGATCACCCCTGCAGAACAACAGGGTTCCTCAGTAAATTAACAGATACACACTCACTGTTTCCTGCCCACTTGTTGTACTTGCTGAATCAGAGGTTAATCAGATTCACGTTTATGTTGCAGTTTCTCTTGTGATCAGCCACAAGCAAATAGAAATAATCATTGCAAAGTTCAGGTTAATGGCATATGTGGACAACTCAGATGTAGCCATAGAAGTGATTAGTAGGACTTTCTCATAGTTCCAGCACAAACTCTGACCTCTGATTTCAACACTGGAAAATTAGACTCCTTAAAGCCTCAAACAGCAGTTATTTCCAGCACAGCTTGTCCATGTGTTTCCCACTTAGCAAGAGGTAGAACGGTTCATCCACTGATCAGAAGGTGGGTGGTTCGACCCCGCCCCCGGCTCCTCCGGTCCCATGGGCACTGGTACAGTATGTGTGTGATAGAAGAGCACAGTGTGAATGTGGTTTTTAGTGTAAAGCACTTTGATAGCGCAGCAGATAACTGTATATTTCAGGGAAATCTTTGAAATGTTGATACAAATGCTAAACATGGCAGAAATCCTCCATGGGTATTGCTCTTTTGATAAAACATGTTGATAAAATTCAAGATGGCTGCCATATTTGTTATTTTTTTTCCAATAAGTTCATCCAATATTTTCTCAAATCAAACTTTTCAACAACGTAGAAGATTAGATGCAGTACACTATAAGAAATTAAATGAAAGTATATTTCAGCAAAAATATTACTCACAAAAAAGTTCGCTAGCTAGCCTAGCACTAGTGAGTTAGCCTAGCGAGCTAGAGTTAAGACAAGGAAACAAGTAGACTGTGGACTCTTACAGAACTTTTGGTTCATCATTCATAATAAATGGTTTGCAAATACATTGTGTTTTATGCTGAATTTTTCACAAGACATTAGAAATTGCACAAATAAAGCTCTGAGGATGTTTAAGAGTTGTGAATTTGAAATCCTCATAGTCTAAAATTTAGGATTACACTACAAGATAATTGAAACTGTCCCGTGTGTAAAATTCTGTGGTAAATATATATGTTTCCTATGCCAGAAATGTTGAAATTTCGAAATTTTAAGTGAATAATTAGTGGCTCAAATTAATGGATAAACATACCAATTTTGGTGCTTGTATGTACATTGAAAAATGATTGCAGTTATCTGCTGCACAGAGGTTGATAAAACTGGAAAAGCCCCAGACCATTGCAGACCATTAATAAAAATAGACATGGATTTCACTTAATGTGAAGGTTGTTAGGAAAGACATCGGCCATATAAGCGACTGTATGTACTGGAAGCTCTCACGGAGGTTTCACTTTCACACTAATTACCTGAGGCTTTGAAAGCTGTGAATCTCTTTCTTGAGACTCACAAAGTGAAATATGAAACATCTCAGGTCCACTTCAACCACCTGTGTGGTGGTCACAGAAGACAGGGAAGGTGTTTCTGTTCTTATTTTCCTCAAAATAATTCCTCCACCAGGAGCCGCTCCAGTGTAAAAATATTTAAACCACAAAACTCAGCGCTTTAATTAGAAAGGCTGATTTTCTCACAGTAATCACTGAATGAAACAAAGTACGAGCTCAATATTTCAGAACTTTTCATTCCTGTTTCATACGTGTTTCTCAGTTTAATACAAAGAAATGTGATGTCTTAACGAAGCAGCGATCAATACCTCATTATCTTTGTGTTTTGTCCAATCAGGGGCCCTCCCAAGCACAAGCCCCCTCCCCCTGTGAAGGCAAGCAGCTCAACAGAGATGGTGAGTGGTCGACATGGCTCTAAATCAATCTTTATTGTCACTGTGATTGTATTGTGCACACACACACACTCTAAAATACACACACACAGTCCATTTGGGAAGTCATAATGGGGCTAATGGCTATTGATTGGAGATCTGAGTTGGCTTATGTGTGTCGAAATAATTAGCTTGGTTTGTAAAGAGCTCCATTAGAGTGCTCCTCTCTCCTCTCCTCCTCCTCCTCCTCCTCCTCCCACCACTTATTTTATTCCATCATTCTATCACATTTTGTTGTGCTTGTACCACATTATGTAATGAGATTGAAACTCTGCAATTTTATGTTGATTAGATGTATAAAAGATGTCTAAATGGCTGTAAATGCCTTGGCTGCAATGGGGTTCACAGGGTTCACCACTGAATGTTTATTAGACATCTACTCTGTGTCTTTGAAAGCACCATCTGTGCAACGAGATAAAAGAAATGAGGCATTATCTCTGCAGTTCCGTGTGTTTGTCCAAATGGAGCCTCTTGGCTTTGAGAGCAAGTTTAAGTCGAGTCACAAATCTTCATAAGTGAGTTCTCAGCCTTTCAGGTCTCTGGAAATGATCAGGACAATGCATTTGAAGGTTTTGCTGTTGTATTCAAGCAGTGTGGCTACACAAAAGCCTTAATTCTTTATTGTTTTTAAATTTTTACTGGGTCCAAAGCTGAGAGATGAATGTTTTAGCCTCAGGTCAAGTCTTTACTCTGAGCTGTTAAATCCAAGTCATACTCGAGTCCTCATTTATGTGACTTTAGTCTCAACTTTACAGCTCTGTTATCTTATGTTGGGTCTGAGCTCTACCTCATGAGCTGGACACCAAATATGTTGGATTTCGGTTTGTCTATCAAGCGATAAATTTGTACACAGCAAATTAAATAGTGAAGGTCCTGGAAGGTGGAAACATTCTTAAACATGAGCAGTCAGATCGTACACGTTTAGTCGCATCAGCATTAGCGACCACTTTATTTGAAGGACAAAAAGTCAAAGCGAGTGCAGCTGTAATGTCGCTCATGATCCCTCACTGGGCAGGACTCTTTTTTACCATGGCTCTCTTTTCTCCTCCAAATAAGTTTGACTAAACTGGCAGTCCATTTACAACTTGTCTGACTAATCTGACTGCTTGTGTTTCATGCTCATTTTCACCTATTTTAGTAGTGTGATCACTTACTGTTATCATAATCAGTAGAACTGATGCTCTCTGTTACAAAAGTAAAGTTGTAATAAACTAGTTTTCTTTTAAAGCTACAGTTAAATGGGAGTAAGTGTTTATAACTTTTGTAATGTAACATATTTCTGAGAGAAGCAGAAGACGTGGGCATCGTTTTGCTACAAGAGTGATTTAGATCAAATCCCTTAGATGTGATGGATTTATGTCACTGCCCTCGAGTTCTGAATTAGCCTTCATTAGCCAAGAGTCTCATAAGTCACTCATTTTAAAGATATGTTTATCTATGACATGTTGAAATGAACTTATAACAGCAGCACAGGCACAGAAGAGGTGTTAAATGTCATTACTCATTATTGTCAGTTACAGAACCAGCTAAAGTTTGCTAACATTCGCCACCATTAGCTACTGGTCACACCAGCCTAAATAAGGTTTTGTGTTAAAAGCCCTGAATATTAGAGATAGATATAGAGAGAGGATGCCTTTTCATTTCTTATGAATTCAACTACATATTTATAAGTGGAGGAGTGTTTTTATTTTAATAGTCTCTCTTTACATCTGTTTATGCAGTGTTTGACACTCTTCTGTTTTCCAGTCAGTTCTATTTTATTCAGTTGTTTTCTGTTTTGTCTCCTCCCTGTGTCCATGTGGTTTCTGTGCATGTAGCTGAACAAGCCATCGGGGCCTCCCACGGCCACAGAGACGGTACCTCTCAGCCCAGGAGAGGTTTACTATGAGACCACAGGAAAAGAGCCTGTCACGGTGACTAACACACACACACACACACACACACACTGAGGTATGTTTTGCTCATTGACACATGAGCGACATTCAGTCGCAGTGGGCTCCGTATCTGTTTAGACAGCTCCACAGTTTGTTTATGGAACGTCATGGTGGCTTTTCTGTGGACCAGTCCATCAAAAGTTATTCACATTTAGCTCACATTTAAACCCTTTTATACATATGTTTTCTAATAATGCCATGTAAGGTGAAAGAGCCTATTTATTCTTCATGTCATCTGTTAGTGGCCCCAAAGGACAAACAACAAGCAAGGGAGAAATTTCCAAATCCAGAAATGCAACAAAGACCAAAACACAAATGAATGGGGAAAATACATACAACAAGAATGATCACACCAGGGGATGCTCTGAGACACTAGGAGGAGTGATGGCCTTGATTAGGGTGAACAGCAACATTACATATACTTATGCTTATGTACCCACCCAAAACCTTTATTAAATTATAATATTTTCTACGACGAGAAAGTAACCATCATATTTCAAGCAGGTGATCAGTTTATCCAAATAATGTCTGCTTGGAACTTTGCTGTGATGTTTTCGGAGATGTGAGGACCTGCCTAGCAGGTGAGATGGGGGTTTGCTGTTTGGTTCCACCTCTGCTGTTTTGTCTGTATTATGTGTTTCAATATTTGTTGCATTTCTGGATTTCGAGCGCTTTCTTTGTGATGGTTTGGCCTCCACATGTGTGATTTAATACATTATTAATAAATAAACACATATAGTATCACCTGTATTCCTCATGAAGTCATGCATAATAAACCTGGCTGTGTTCAACCCTGCAGAACCTGGATGACGAGACCAATGGTGCTTTGAACGGCGGCGCACCTCCAGTCCTGGACGATTCGGCCAAATACGTCAACATCAACGAACTCACAGACCACGTCGCCGACGGTCACCACGGCAACGACCTGGATCCATCCAATCACGAGCCACCGGCTGCCAACATCTCTCGCGGTGAGAGCTTCGTATCTTCCGCCATGTATGTGTAGCCGTGGCAACCAGAGCACCGCATCACGGGCATATGGGCAAGTTCCAGGTCACCTAAATTTGCACGAAAAGCAAAGGCGAGCACACTTGTTTCCACACCAGAAAACCCTTGTTTTCATTTTAAAGTTTTAACTTTAACACACAATGATCTGAGTTTACTTTTCTTCACCATGTTCATTAGGGGATGTTATGGGTCAAAACATTTCCAAATCTTCCCATTGGTAAATCCACTTGGGCCAAGAGAAGAATGGGTAACAGGCTTTTGTTTTGTTTTTGTTTTTGTTTTGTTTGTTTTTTTTTACTTTTGAATAGAGTTTTAAACATCATCATATTTTAAATATCTGGTTCAGAGAAAAGAGAAATAAAACATAAAATGTGATTATTCCTTTTTTAAAGATTCGCACTCACACTGATATCTAACGTGCCAGACACCCACTGACATCATGTGTGTGCTGCTTATGATGAGGCGGGCTTTTACAATATGTTAATTACATGGTTGAGAGGTGTTGCAATGTAGGTGAACTGGAACACTCCCCTCAGCTAATTAACACACAGCGCTCTGCCTGTGTGCTGCTTGCGAATCTAAATTTCCACCAAAAATCAGCAAGACAACTGCTTTTTCTGTGGATTCAGTATGAAATATTATATGCAACATCTTGTGTCATGAACATAACAACATCCTCATCACAAAATTATTGTTTTATGTGAGGCTGCCAGTCCCGGGCTCTTCTGTTTACAGCCGTGGAAAGTGATTTGAATTTCTTTTCCTCTCTATAAATACAGATAAAACACCAGGCTCCTGTTGCAGCCTTGTTCTACACAGAAAGTAAAAATACCATCTTTGAAATCCCTTCAAAGTGCTCATTTTCCATGGTTGGTTGGGTTTGAATTACATACAGCTGAATTTGGTCCCAGGAAGTCCAAAGCCTGATCATCTGGCTATGCAGGCAGCTTCAAGTAATTACTCAAGATGTTGAACTGAAAGTGTTTCAGTTCTTAATC
Organism: Seriola aureovittata; assembly: GCF_021018895.1. Taxonomy (NCBI): domain Eukaryota; kingdom Metazoa; phylum Chordata; class Actinopteri; order Carangiformes; family Carangidae; genus Seriola; species Seriola aureovittata. The sequence goes on from NC_079379.1 coordinate 2,879,916, forward strand.
AACTCCTATAATAATTCTAAAATACAGCCTTCCCAACTCTTGTCCAGGCTACGGTCCAATAAAGAAACATTCCACTTTATTATTTTGTCAAAGGGACTCATCTGTCTCTGGACTGCAGCAACTGTCAGCATGCTGTTATCACTAACGAAGGGGAAGTGACATTGTTTTGAATCCCTGTAACTTGGCAACATGACATGATTAAGATTCCATGATTCATATTTGCTGTTGATAATTGCAAGAGTTGGTGAGGCTGTGTGATGGGGCAGACAAAAGTAGGTTTACAGCAAAAGCACACACAACACAGGGATCTTACATGCACATGCACGCACACACACACACACACACACACACACACACACACACACACACACAAAAACACCAATGTTTGTATTCAGTCCTCCTCTAATAAATTACATTATTAAGGTTGAGAAATGAGGAATGTATTTTCAAAGTGTGAAAATGTTCAGCATATATTTGAAAATTACTGCCATTACAGCCATTTTATCTGAGTAAAATGGACACACACTCCGATATATGCAGGACATTTTACAATTGTAAAACATATGCATTGTAGCTGATTGTCAACATAAAGCAAAAAAAAAAAAAAGAAAGAAAACAACTATGCCCGGCTGAATCAAAAATTGGTCTTAATAGATGTCAGATGGTACCAAATTATGAACAATGTAAATAGTATTGATAATATTGATGAATAATATATTGTTGGTGAAATGTGTACACATAAAATAAACAAGTGTAGGTGTTATCAGTGCCTCTGTACAGGGGATTGGAAGTTTGTTAAATGTCAAATTGAGGGATAAAAAAAAAAAACAAAGTGTATATTACTATTTTACTTTTCACGGGTACACTGAGGTTGTCACTTAATACTAAAATATTTTATTTGAGTATATATTAAAAAAATGAAATGGTGTGGATTTTACTCCTTGTTCATATTACTCTGCATGGCATGATCGGTGGCTTGTTGAAACACTTTTCCCAAGGCTGTTTGCGGAATAATCTCTTTCATTTGTAAAAACATTTTTGAATGTCAAAAGCTGTTTTTTTTTTTTTTTATCTCCTTCTCAATGCATCTGTCACAGTCATGCACACCATGAGCACAAGTCCAATTTAAGTTGAGAGAGCTGTTTTTTTTTTTTTTGGTAGTGTGACGGCTCGGCAGGCTGCCCGTTCTTGTCTTTAGCGTTGATCCAAAAATGCGGTCAGCATGGAATCTTCATCTCTCACGGCCACAGGGTCCAATATACACAGAGATGCAAGCTTTCCTCTCGCCATGCTCAATCTTCAGCTCTTGCTCGAGACCGCAACAAATGTTCCTGAGTTATCATTGCTGATGGTTGGAGGACAGGCTGGAGCTGACCACGCCAGTTCAAATCACCTACAAAAGCACATATGCAGGTGGTGGATAAACTGCAGATTTGTAAACAGTTATAAACGGGTATAGGAGTTGATGGAGCTGGCAGATAGAGATGGAAACAGGAGGAGAGGCACATACATGACCAAATAAATAAGATTGATAGATTAAGAAGATCACAGGTAGGAGGGAAGACGTATGACAATCATGTGTTAATATTTAACCATCACTGGCTTTGGTGGAGAGGCTGTTTTGTTGTTGTTCATACAGTTGTAGTTATTGTAGAACTCCTACTTTCTCTGCTACTCTTCAGATCTGACAAATTATGGAAAAAAAAAAAAAAGATTAAAAAAAAGGTTTTACTCTTGTTTCTCATTTTGCTGATTTAGATTCATCATAAAACACCTGACTTATGCTGTGGAGATTAGTTGGTGAGCTGCAATATTTGGTTTTCTTATGTATGCAGATGCAGGATCAATTGGGATTTCTACAATAACTGCTAGTGTAAAAGCTTCCTTTGTATGTGTGCTTTGTGTCTCTGAGATGTTTATTTTGATTAAAGGGAATGTCTGCATGCTGCATGGACCTATGGGAAAAAGCTATTTCCTCGTTTTGCAAGAAGAGTCGCGCCGCCTTGACAAGCATATGGCTTTTTGACTCGCTTATATGGTGCAGTGTCAGACAATCACATATAATGTATTTTATAGCTCTGCCACTGAACAAAAACTGTCATAAAGGGAAATTAAATGTGATGGTTTTGCTCTTTTATCTGTAAATTAATTTCCCAAAATGAATGAATATTTAGTTTCCTGTGGATTAATGTGTTTAATGTGTTTGCCAGCGGGCCGCTGTTGATAGATTGAGCAAAAGGAAAAAGACAATCATTGGGACCCATTATATCAGAGACCAATGACTCAGCAAGCATTCAGTTATGAGTTTCAGCTCTGCCGTCTCATTTGGGGGATCATTGAGTTTTACCCAGAGCCTTATGTTTAATAGAGTTGCTTCATTCTGAGGTATCTTAAATTAGAATCTTAACATCTCCAGGAACATGGTCGTTGTGAAGCTGTCTCCTCTCCTGAAAGGGGAAATTGCAAAGACGTAGCCCAAACTCAGTTTATAGGTTTCGTTCGCCTCACAGCACGAGTCAACAAATATAAGAAGTGCAGTGACTTCAGATGGATTAGCTGTTAGATCACGGCTCTGAGTCCGTCCCATGTGCAAGAGCTGCAGTGTTGCATTTCGGCCGACGTGCTTTGCTCCGTCTCCCTGCTCCGTCTCCTCGCTCCCCCTGTTACGGGTTCAATGCCAGAAACACAAGCTGTGAATGTCAGTGATAATGCTGTTCAGTCTGAATCCTCTCCTTCATTTGCCCTCTCTCTTCTATTTTTTCCCCCCTCCTCTCCATTCTCTCTCATTCATCCATTGTCATCACAGCTTTTCATCACGGAGCCAGACGTGCCTTCTTTATGTTATTTTTAGCTTTTCAATTCTCACATTTCTTGTCTGACAGTATAACGGATGATGAAAGGAGGAAACACACAAACACAGGATGGGTTTGACATTGATGATGGCAAAGCTAAAAAAGAAAAAAAAAAAACTGGAGATGTAATCATATTTCAGAGTGTTTATCAATTTTCTTTCATTTTCATTCTTCTTTTCTTTTGTTTATCACGGATCAGTTATCATTTTGTATGCTTTTTGGGAAACCTATTGTACATGTTTTACAGATCATTGTCTTGTCAAATAAAATGTAAACCAAAAGGACAGGAGGTCTTGGTGGTTATTACGTGGCAGTTTCAGCCTGAAGAAACAACAGAGCAGCACGGTGAACACCTGGTAAGCCCAAACAACTATCTTCAGCTAATGACTAGCTAGCTTCTTTTTTTTTTTTTTTAAAGGAACAATTTGACACTTATGTTCTTTCTTCACAAGAGTTACATGAGTATATGAATCACGTATGTACTTTAAAGCAGGTATTATCTGTATTTTTATATCAAAGATGAATTATGACCCAACTCTGCAACTCTCTGAAGCTACACGGACACAAATACAACTCCATATACTGTATCAATGCTAATGCTGCTGTGTATCTGCTGTTTGCTAGCATGTTGGCCATATGAACTTTATGAGTTGATAATATGCGTTTCTGCTGCCCCCAAGTGGTTAAATAAAAAATCAGTTATTGCAGGTTTAAGTAATAAATCTGTTGCAGCAGTTTAGTTGTTGACGATCTTCAACCACAGTGAATGGTAGTAAAATGAATCCTGGGTAAATTAAGATTTATTTTCAAAATAATAAAAATGGCAGACCGAGGAAACGCACCCAACCACTCAGATTCATTTATACCATCAGAAAATGTGTGTCTACTGGAAGAATTCATCAGTTACAAGGATGTTTTACTTTGAAAATTCAGCAAAGTAACAATAGGAAATAAAAATAAAAATCTGATTTGGAAAAAAAAAATGGCTGCGGTCTCTAAAACTCTTTCCTTTCTTATTGCTCTCACCATAACAATGTCAGCAAACCACAAATTATGAGCCATGTTTTCCTGTTTTTGTTGTTGGGTGCTCTTGTTAGCGCAGGTTTCATTGATTGTTACCATGGTAACGGTGATTTTAGGCCTGAGTTAGCTCAGGTTAACTTGCCTCTGTCCCAACATTATGAATCCAACTACCAGCACCTCTAAAGAGTGTGGCAATTTGCTCCTTAAATACATACGTCACACACACACACACACACACACACACGCCCTGATTCCGAAATAGCAGAGAATTCAAAGAGTCCCTCAAGACAGATGCAACCCGGAAGTGGCTAATCCGCCCGCCGCACGTCATCAGTCTGTCTGTCCCTGGCAGCGCGCCAAAAGTCAGTGTTTTGCTAGGCTGCTCATCCCTGCAACCTGGATCCCACTCATCTCCACAGCCATCCAGTCTTCACCGTTTGTCTCGGCTGTCCCGACCATAGACTGTAGGTACTGACCAGCAACTCTCGCTACACCGGCTTAGGCAGCTGATTCGCTGCACAAGAGGTATCACTCTGACTCAAAATTTGGGGACCGATGGCCTAAGCAAACGACTTTTGACTGTCATGGCTCACGGACACAGACAGGAATGAGAGACTGACTCAGCGGTTGGCTTGAATTGTGCGTGTGAATTTTACACTGTTTATTGAATCTTTGTGGTTTTGAGAACTTTTGCACTGTATAAACTACACGGCTTTCATTCAATACACTGTGGGATTAGGCTCTGAGCTGGTATGTGTTGAGTTTTGCCAGTTTATTATTTAGTATGTTTGGCCTGTGTTTACCCAGGAAGTGAGGGTTGGTACAGGTATCATATCCTTTGTAGGGTTTTGCTGCTTTTCCTTATCTTTGTCAGACTAAGACTCAGACTGGTTCCCCAACTTCCCCAGAAAACTGCTACAACCTCATGAATCAATCCGTATGTAAAAAATCTGTACACTATTAGTAAAGTAAAAACAACTATTTGTGGTGTTGGAGGTAACTGTTTTTTGTTTAACAGTAGCTGGCCATAGTGACTTCCCATAGTCTTGTTATGGTGACGCTGCACAGAGCTGCTAAGCGAAGGACAAGGAATAGATCCACTATTTGCATTTCTGTAATCTTGCTTCCCTGTGTCAGGCCAAAATATAATATCTTCAGTTTTGAAATGTGTTGCAGTAAGTCCAGGTGCACCTTTTCAGGTGATTCAGCTGATTAAAAACGGCAACTAACAGATCATTTTGGTAAATATTCAACAGGAACCAACATCCACCACATCTTCAGTCCTTATTCATTCCCCTTACTTCTGCCCAATCTTTTTCATCTGTTACTGTATACAATGTACCCTATATTACAAACATAACATGTTATGGCATTGACCAAGGTCAAACAATGCTGTGCTTTCGCTAAAGGGAAGAATCAGGGAGGAAAAAATCAACTGAAAAACATCATGACTCGAACCTGCATCTGAATGAATATACATCTATATCGTTTTTTTTTTTTTAAATCCCACATAAAAGTGTTTTCACCAAGCAGACCTGGATGTAGGGCAGTTGCTACCTATTTAAATCCAGGAGACCTCGGGACACCGAAATCATTAAATGTGATGTTGTTAAATCTGTGTGTTGTTGAGGAGGTTCAACTATTGATGTTGATTTCAGTTTGCGCTCTGCTGATCACAGTAATGTTTGTATGTCACTCCATTATCATTTAGGCTTTTGCGTGCTCTGCAGCAGCATCAAAATAATCATTTTTTGACAAATAGAAATGAGAAATTAGTTTTTTTGTGAAATCGACGGGATCATTCTAGTTTATGATTTATATGTATAAGATAGAGAAACATTGCCTTGTAACTGAAGAAGCTGGCCTCATCAGATTATGAACAAAACAGACAAAAGATGCATTCTGATGATCTGTCATTGTGTTGTAAAACTTTGGGTACTAGAATCCGTATGATTTAAGATTTCCATCCTGTTTTAGCAGGTGTACATTTTGTTTTAAGCCTGTACTTAAGCATCTGCTCTTTAGCTGAGCCCTGTCCAATCAGATGAGATGAAACACGTTCATTGTCAGTGAGCATTTGTTAACTTTTGCGGCTAATTAACCGTATTGTTAAGTTCACCCTGGTCCCTGCTGAGCTCTGCTTCTGACAAAGATATAAAGTGAGAGAGGAGAGGGTCGGACATCAGGAGCAGTTTAAATCAGACTGTCGTGTGATGGACGATCATATTAAATGTTGAACAGTGTGGATGATGAAACCACAGGGCCACAGCCACTGTAGGGAGGCTGCACATTACCAGATTTATGTTCTCCATCCAGTGGCATCAGGTATCAGTCAGAGCTGAAACATCAGGTGATATTTCCACTTTGAGTTTGACAAACCTTTGAGGGATGATGCATCTTCACAACTTGTCCTAGTCATGAAAAATAGACTGAGTGTTCCGTTGGAGAGATAAGTTCAAATGCAGGGTTCAAACTGAGATGAGATGGAGGGAAGAGGACAGAATAATGGACCCTCCATGACAAAGAAAACACCTTAAACACAACAGGTCATTTGATGCGACTAAATAGACACCTGAAATGCAGCGAACACGCTCCACAGACAAAAGTAATCAAACACAATAGATGGGATGTATCGATCCACGGAGTGAGAATAATATTAATTGCTTTTCTTTTGAGGTGTTGGTGAGCAGCAGCACTTGGAAATAGGACGGTGGTTTTGGTTTTGGCTCTCTCTGTGATTTCAAAGGTCAATGTCAGAGGTTCAGAAGTTTTTTTTTATGCCTCCACACCAGCGACAATCTGAGCCGGAGGCATATCGTTTTCGAGTTGTCACCTTAACTCAAGACTTCACACAGCAATTAGGACAAAATTAACATAAATAATCCTGGGTGTAATCAGAAACTAGACTGAGTGGCAGAGGCAGACAACCAGGAGGAAGTGATTCAAGTTTATTAATGTAGTGAGACGAATATCTTGGATTGCCTTATGTCCCATGACAAACACGTATGCTCACGGCACTTGTAGTTCGTCAGCAACAGAGTTAACAAAGGTTTCAAAAAAGGTCTGTTTAACATCATTAATATGCAAATATATGCAGCAAGGGCCACCAATATCCAATCAAATCATCTGCTCTATAGGAGGTGCCTGTGGTGTAAGTTTCTATAATGTATTGTTCTTAAGTTATGTTCACCAGAAAAATCGGTTTCTTCCTTATTAAGAGAATTATCTCATTAATTAGCAAAGATTCTTCACACAAGCATGTTTTTCTTTGCACACTACATATCTTATATCAATTTGAACTTGTTAGCTTAATGTGTTAAGGAGGTACAGTCATTTCTGGGTAATGAGTGTTCCTTAATATGCAAATTGTTGCAGCAAGGTGCTCCAAGATGTAATGTGATCGTCTACTCCATATGGAGTACCTGTGGTGTGAATGTATCATTTTGAGTTACTGTGTACACAAGATCATGTCTGCACAGTGACAGACACCAGCATCATGACAGAATGCCCCACAGAAGGTGTACCATGGTGGCAAAGCATGAAAATAAATAAGTATAAAATTCACCAAACTGTAATTTCTGCACTTATATTTTCACTTTAGGGAGAAAGAGAGAAAGCCAAACATATTCTCTTCCAGTTCTAATTTTAGCCTCATTATCTATCAAATTGCCACAGAAATTAAACGGTTAATGTCCTACAACCATGAAAATTTTTTTTTTTTTTTTTTGTCTCTGGGCAGAGAAATGCTTAGATGGCTCTCTCACTGGTTAGGAGTTCATAACTGGGACAGAAAGCCTGAAGCCCCCACAGCTTTGTGTGTTTGTTTAGAAAGTGAGAGATGAGTTAACCAGTCACATTTTGATTTACAGTGGGTGGGACCAAAAATCATTCCCCTAGACCCTCTCTAAGGCTCAAGAACAGAGGTGTGGCCCAGATGTCTTCAGTCGACCCACCCGGGGTGAAAAGTTGGTATCTGGTATATATGAGTGTTGTAACAGTAGAAACAGTAGACCATGTATTTATTTATTTATTGTCCTCAGTACCAGCAGGAAAATTCTAACCTGTTAAATTTATCTCCCATAAATTTGAACTGAATTGAGTCTCAAAAATACAGCACAAAGTGCATCCCATATCAGTTCAATACGGAGCACGTCTTTTAGTTTCCAATCACGGGATGATTCCGTATTTTGCCGGACAGTTGGCAACCCTATCTTCAAGTAGTTAGCAAACTAAATGCTGCATACTGACTGGGTTACACTGACTAATGTTAGCTGTAGCTCGCCAGCTAGCATTAGCTGTTCTTGGGAACAATTGTGTAAAATCGCAGGAGCTGTAGAAATATAACACACAAAGACCTTGTGGTGATGAATGTGACCTCTGCCGTCGTTGTAGAACATCATTTCAGTTTACTGTTGCTGACTTTCGGACATAGAATTTTATTAGTTGTCGGCTGCAACTGTTGTAAAGTTTATGTTATATATACATCTCTGCATTTTCTGCTGCTTAATTCTATAAGACGTGGCAGCCTTGGGGCTCATGGTGCTTTAATGTGGCCTTGCCTGGGAAGGGTGTATATGAAAACCAATGCAGATAAGCTTGGTAGCCTGAAGATGTTCTTTAATTTAATATAACATTTTTACCCCTCCCCTCCTTCCTTCTAACAATGTAAGGCAGGCAATTTCAGTCACAGTACTTTTACCCAAGTATAATTTTTGAGTACTCTTTCCTTCCGTGTCAGACTGCAATTACTCTACACTAATGAAACCTCATAAGACTGTGATTCTCAACGCCATGACTGAGGAGTAGATTTGCAAAAAGGTTGAAGAAAAGTAACAATTGCTGAGATCAAGAGAGAAAGAAAAACAGAAAAGAGTGTGTGATTGAGAGTAAAGATGTTAGAAAGGGAAAGAAAAGAAATGGCAAGATGGAGGGATTAGTGTTAGCAGGTAGAGAGGTAGACTCAAAGAGATTAAGAGAGTGAGATAGACTGAAGCAGTGTGGGCTGCTGAATCAATGAGGTAGTCAATAGCGAATGGGAGAGATGTGATGAGAGAGAAAAATGGCATGGAGTAGGAGGAGGAAAACGCCCCTTGTGTTGGAGCCCCACCGAGAAAAATGGCCCCAGACAAAATGAGAATCCACAGCACTCCACAAGTGAGTGAAAAAAAAGGTGTTTTATTTTGGCTTTTCATCTGGAACAGGAACAGATTCAAGATAATTTGGTGATAGTTATTCTCCCAGGGATCCACAGCAAAAATAATAAGGTAATAGATGTTTCATGTTTAATTTGAGAAATTACCAACATCTACGTCCAATAAATTCTTAATCGCAGTAGGAGATTAATTATTGTGGTTCGGATGATAGACAGACAGACAGACAGAGAAACATGACGGATAGATAAAATGTAATGTGAGCTGTCTGAGGTTTTTACAGTTGACAACTGATAATTGACACAACTTTTTTTTTTTTTTTTTTAAACCATTGCATTATCGAGAGAATAAAAGTGTGAAAAGGATTTTGAGTGCACTTCCAGCTTGTGACTGAAAGTAACTAATTGCTGGAAACACCTGAGAGAGACATTTAAAACCCACCATTTTTAGCTGGTAGATAACTATGCTCAACTTTTCAACATGTGAACTGGTTTTACAAAATCATGAGGCTGACCGCTTTTTCAGTGTCCACCTGTTGCACAAATCTGTCTAAGTTCAGAAATAAAAAAACGTTAACAAATGATCCAACTATGTACAGATCTGGTCAAAAATACTTGTTGCTTCGACACGTTCTATAAACCTAATTTTGTCATCCTAAAACAGGCTTGTATTGTTGGTAAGAATCGGTAATGCATTGCCATCTTCCCCAGATGACTGTGGAGATTGTATTGTATGTATACTACCATATGCAGTGGATAGTAGTTCAAAGTTGTCAGTGCAACAGAAAACTGCAGTAGCTGCGAGCTTTGGCTTTGTTGATGTTGGTAGTGGGGCTAAGACTTTTTATTTGCAATTTGTTTTAAAGTAAATACTCTGCTATGATTAATATTTTATTTAACATGGTTTTCCCACATAAAAAGTGAAAAAAAAAAAAAAAACTGTGTCTGAAGCTCACCTACTCTTACCTCCTGATTGGGAAACCTGGATTAGGCCTTGAGCTCCGCCCACCACCTGCTGTCTCCAGGTGGACAGGTGAGAGAGCAGAGAGCATCAAGATGGTTAGAGGAGGAAACATCAGAGAGACTCAGCCACATGTTTGAGCCTCAGTCAGACCCAGACTCAGAGGAGGAGTCTGAGACCAGAACCAGAGACTAGCAATCATATAAGAACAATAAGTGTAGTTTAGGACAATTATCAGAGCGATATTCAATAGCCTATTTCTTTGTCAATGTCAAAACGATATTCGCTTAACCCTAGCACAGTTAGCAGACTCAGATGAGGAGTCTGTTGAGAGCAGAATCAAAGACTAGCAGACAAATCAGAACGGTTAGCATAGTTAGCATCTTTTATTTGTTATTATGCTGCTTGTAACTGGCAGTGGCTGACACAGTGTTAGTGCTTGTGCTAATGCTAACTCTCTCTCTCTGTTCTGACAAGGTTTCAGGTTTATTTAGCCCCGCCCCCTGTCCCCACAAGTTGACAGGATTGGTTGCTTAGGTTTGTGATGTATGAAACCCTGGCTATCTGAATCTGTTTTTATGAGACTGTCATTGGTTCACTGCAGTTCAAGGTGGGAACACTCCGTCATGGTGTTGATGATTATTTCACTCATCATATGTCTTGTATTATATAAAAACATCACGACGTTAACAAGGTTAAACACTTGATTTTAAAAAAAGATGTAATGACCACTTAGAATTCAAAATTCAATGTATAAACACAACCAGCTGTGGTTAGTACTCAAGCAGGTGACGTTCACAAACTCACTTTGATCAATGTTTTAAGTTATGCAATCAGTAAACTAATCATTGGAGATGTTTTGTGTGGAGACATTTTAGATTTCAAAATTGTGGATAAAGACGAGGCTGTTCTGCCTCTTAAAATGCCAAATGCCTTAATTCACATTACTACAGTAATTGAGGATTAGACCAAGTGGGTTTTGTTTTAATTAATTTGAACAGATGCGTGTTAGGTCTCATTCTTTTGAACTTCACATTTTGAAAAAGTGACAGCCGACGTCCACAGCAGAACTCAAACTAAATGTCAGTAAATGAACTCACTGATCATTTTTTTTATATTATATCTCTATTTTTCAGCACATATGAGGAGAAATGACCTATGACATGTACAGTTAGGAAAGTCAATATATTCTTGTAATGTAACTAAACCTACATTTTATTATTTGATTTTTAGCCAGAATGAAGCTTTGTTGTAGTTCAAACAAAGAAGAAAATGTATTTTAAGTATCACATTACATTCACCCTCCAGTCATGATGGTCTATTGTTTAAACAGTACTGTAGTATATCTCCTGCTGCTACTCTCACCAGCAGCATCACCGCTGAACTTTTGCCATCTCTCCATCCTCCTCCTGTGGAACTGGCAGCATTTCATCAGTGATGACTCAGCTCACTCATTCCTCTAATGCAACCTCATTTATCTGCCAAGTCTTCTCAAAAGTATATCTTCTGTGTATCAGGCACTGCCAGGGTTATATGTGAGATCAGAAACTATTTCTTTGCTTATATCTTGAAGAGTCTGCGGCCATACCAGCAGCTCTGTGAGGCTGTAGAAAGTTTTCAAGCTTGTTAGTGTGTCCATATGGTGTTCCATATATGATCATATATGTGCTGACAACAAGTGGCAGCAAGTCCGCGTAGCTCATAGTTTGTGTGTGTTTTTTGCAATATATTTGTATATATTGGTATATTTTTTGTTGATTTTATATTTCTTATTCTACATCGTTGTTTCGTCTGACGATGGAGAAAATAACGTACACAAAGGAAGAACTCCTGGCTTTAAAGTTTACCAGATATGGAGTTCAGCGACCCATACCGGCTGAGCTGAAGAAGCCGCTCGGTGGATGCAGAGCCGGGGCTAAGCTAAAGGCTAGGAGATGGAGATATAAGCCTTTCCTACCATCGATCCCCATGGGACATGTCAACTCCCTGGCTACCGAGTGTGATGAACTGGAGGCACTTGTGAAGAACCAGCGAGCATGTCATGAGTGTAGTCTCATGTGTTTCACGGAGACCTGGTTAAACAACAACACTCCCGACCGCTGTCTGGATTTACCCGGCTTCACTGCAGTACGAGCGGACAGAGACGCCAGAGCAAGTGGGAAGAATAAAGGTGGAGGACTGGTTCTGCTTGTGAACAGTAGATGGTGCAACCCCGGTCACATCACAGTGAAGAAGATCTGCTGTTTGGATATTGAACTGTTGGCAGTTGGTCTTAGACTGTACTATGTACCGAGGCAGTTCTCACACATTGTCGCCATTGTTGTTTACATTCAACCACGAGCAGAGCCTGCAGTCGTGTGTGGCGTCATTCATGAGACTGTTGCGAGAGTATAGACCCAGCACCCTGATGCATTCAGTGCAAAATCAGGGGATTTTCCTTCAAAACCTGACAATGCAGCTGCAACTCCCTCCACACTGGGGTCAAGTCTCCTGTCCTTTACGGCGGAGGAGGTGAGGGCAGAGCTCAAGAGGCTACGGCCTGGAAAGGCAACGGGCCCGGATGGTGTGTGTCCGCGGTTGTTAAAGGACTGCACAGCCCAGCTGACTGAGCCTCTCCTCTCTTTAACTTAAGCCTTCACACAGGGAGGGTCCCGGTCCTGTGGAAAACATCATGTCTTGTTCTGGAACCTAAAGTAGGACGACTGAGATAAATGACTAAAGACCTGTGGCCCTCACATCACACATCATGAAGTCCCTGAAGAGGCTGCTTCTCCACCTTCTGAGGCCACAGGTTGAACATGCACTAGACCCCCTACAATTCGCCTACAAAGAACATATTGGAGTAGATGATGCCGTCCTTTCGCAGCTCCACCGGGCCCATTCTTCCTTGGATGTGCCAAGTAGTTACATGAGGATTATGATTTTTCAAGAGCATTCTTAAAAACAAGCTGGATGGGATGGGGGTGGATCCCTGCTTCACATCCTCGATCGTGGATTACCTGACAAGATTACCACAGTACGTCAGGCTGGCTAACTGTGTCTCAGGGACAGTGATGAGCAGCGCTGGGGCTCCAGGGGCTTATTATTTTCATCAACAGTGAGCTAATGGACACATGAATTTCCCCTAGGGGATAAATTAAGTATCTATCCATCTATCGATCTATCTATCAAACAACAACATAAACAATTAAAAGATAACTGTGCTAGGAGTGAGCGAATATCATCTTGACATTGACAAAGGAATAGGCTATCGACTACCACTCTGATAATCCCTAAACTACACTTATTATTCATATATGTTTGTTAGTCTCTGGTTGTGGTCTCAGACTCCTCCTCTGAGTCTGGGTCTGACTGAGGCTCAAACATGTGGCTGAGTCTCTCTGATGTTTCCTCCTCTAACCATCTTGATGCTCTCTGCTCTTTCACCTGTCCACCTGGAGGAAGCAGGTGGTGGGCGGGGCTCGAGGCCTGATCCAGAATTTCTCAATCAGGAAGTAAACATAGATGTGCATCCAGCCCCTTTTCTTTATTCACTTGTTATGTGGGAAAACCATGGCAAGCTAAATATTAATCATAGCAGAGGATTTTTAGATACTATAAACTGGTCAGGAGGGGAACTTTAAATGTCAATGCTAACATGCTGATGTTTTAGCAAGTATATTGTTTACTGTGATTACCTTTAGCATGTTAATTAGCACTAAACAGAAAGTAGCCCTGCAGCAGAGGCTGATGGGAAGTCTCACTGACCGCTGGAAACCAAACAAATTGAAAATTTGACCTGGTAATGGCACTTGAGGGAAAGTCAAAAGATCACCAAAGTCTTTCGGATTCATCCATATCGAACCTGCCGGCCTTTCTGTGTGGAGTTTGCATGCGTGGATTTTCTCTGGCGTCCTCCCACACAGGTTAGGTATATTGATGACTCTATATTGCCCAAAGGTGCGAATGTGAGCCCTGCGATGGACTGCCGACCTGTCCACAGTGTTCCCCGCCCTCACCCAATGTTGGCCGGCATCGGCTCCCTGCAACGCTTGGAGGATCAGCACTACCACGGTTAAAGGTGTGTGAATGAGAGATAAACTTGGCAGATAATTCTATCATTGATTGATAAATACATGACTCAAAATAGGGGAGGCAACAAGATGTAGATTAGTGTTAGTCAAAGTATTGATTGTTCTCACTTTTCCCTCCGGGTATATATCCTGTTCTCATCCACTTTCAGTTTTAAAATAGAGAAGTGATTAATCAAAGAAAAGCTAGTCAGTAGATTAGCTGAGAGGATTCATGAGCTGCAGCCTTCACCTGACCAGAGGACTCAGCTGTTCGGGACCATGGCCTCATCTTAAAAATCTGCCAGGTCGTAACACATTAGAAATGGTATCAACTGTAACATTCATACTTGCCGGCTGACATTTTCTCTCTCTCTACACTGACGAGACGAATGAGAGAGAAATCGCTGCTGTTGTCAGAACAATGGCCACTTCTCAGCAGAGATGCTATCGCTGCATCAGAGTCCCCAGACGGAGGTGGACACCATCTTTATCAGAGTCCTCCTTTTAGCCCTCTCTTCCTGCCTTTACATCTGCCCTTCATGATTTGAGAGGTAAAAATCGATGATGGATTGTGGAGTCTGTCGTGATTTGTTGGTTTAGTCTTTTTTTTTTTTTTTTGGGGTGAGACAGCCGTCAGTCCCAGTGGCTTGTGCAGTGAATCTCCACTTCAAAAAACGGCATGTCAGGCATCTACTTACATCTCTACTGCTCTCGAGAGTGTGTGTGTGTGTCTTCCTTTTTGTTTGAATGTCACTGGATTAGAGCTGTCTGGAGACATAAGTACCACTAGCTCTGTGCAAGTGTGTGTGTGTGTGTGTGTGTGTGTGGAAAATATCAGGAAGCTGCTCAAACTCGAGTTGAATTTAGAAACCCGCCCCAAAAAAAGGACAAAATGTTTGTGTTAAATGTTTTAATCCTGTTGTAAATTATAATTTGATTCAGTGGGTGCCAAGTTATGTGTGTGTGTGTGTGTGTGTGTGTGTGTGTGTGCGTGCATGCGTGCGTACGTGCGTGTGTGTGCATGGTAATCACATACTGGGATGCTGTGTTCTTTTTTTCTCTGACAAATCCAGGTAGATTAGTTCTGTCTGTCACAGCAGGAAGAACACATGAAATTTTTACACACACACACACACACGCCATGTTGACATTCAGACACTCGCATAAAATCATTCATTTTCATAAACGCACAAATATTCCCCCTAACACCCCTGCACACACTTGTGCACGCACTCGTTCATGCACTTAACAGCATTTATTCACACACACTTTTAAAAGTACACTTTAATACACACACTCTCCACCTACTCACACATACAGCAGCCACGCATACTCAGTAAAGCAGATTTATTCACACTGTAGAAACTATCCCATGCACATGCAAATACCCAAGCACACACACACACACACACACACGCACACACACATTCACACACACTCCTAACACACACAGTTGATAAACAGCTCGGGTTGTGGCCCTTTTCTCTCCCGCAGGAGCAATTTGAGAACAAGGGTGACGCGCTGTCAGGCACCATAATGGACCCAAACACAACAGACATTATTGACTGTGTGTGTGCGTGTGCGTGTGCGTGTGCGTGTGTGTCCGTGTGTGTGTGTGTGTGTGTGTGTGTGTGTGTGTGTGTGTGTGTGTGTGTGTGTGTGTGTGTGTGTGTGTGTGTGTGTGTGTGTGTGTGTGTGTGTGTAATTGGCAGTTAATCCTCTCAGCAGCCACCTGTAGTACCACTGCCACCCTGTGTCACGGTTGAGGAAGTGCAGCTGGGAGCGGCCACCGCCCAGAGGCGCCTCACATCTAAATCTGCTGTTGAATCAAATCTGTTTAAAGTTTATATCACACTGAAGTTTCATAACGTGCAAACAGAGGGAGCAGTAAAGAAAACAAAAGGAGAGATTAAAGGAAATAGTGATCATCAATTATTCCTGGGGAAAAACAGGATCAAACCAGATTCAAGTCAGCAGCAACAAGACGCAAAGAACATTATGAATTAATATTTGTGTATCAACCATCAATGAAATGTAGCTCATAATAGGACTTTATTGAGTCATAATGTAGAGCAAAACAAGCCTGAAGAGTGTATGCCTCACCAGAGGTAAAAATAATAATAAAAATAATAAAAGAGGTTATTAAATATGAATACAGCTGTAGTTTTATCACTATATCTTTTCTGTATAACAAGCAGTTAGTGTTAAGGAAACTACCTCAAAGGTTTTCTGCAGGTGAAATAGGTGATAATGTTCTTTGTGGTGCCAATAAAACAATATTTTATCTTACATTACAGCAGCAGTATGGCTGTGTCAGGATCTCAGCCACAATTCTAAAAGTCCTAACGAAATGAAAAAATAACACGAACTATGACATGTGTTTTGTTATATTCAAATATGTAATTATACATATTATATTATCATATTATCTCTTTTAAGGACTTGATATTGTCATTTTGCAGTTTTTCTTACTTTGTACTGTCACGTTGCTGCTGTAACACTGCAAATTTCACACTGTGAGACTAATGAAGGAATCTTATCTTTCACCGGGAAAGTTGAGGCCTGACACTTTAGATTTTGAGTGCAAGTGGAAAAGTAATGAGCGAAACTACTTTCCTGTGGTTGCAGTCAGTGCCAATCCTAGACTCACACACATGTAGGCTATTGGTAGATGCTACAATTTACAGATGTCCCCTGAACGCTTCACGTGCAGGGAATGGGTAGCACATATTGGGGGGGGGGGGGGGGGGGGGGTCTGGGGCAGCAGCAGTGCACTGTATAGTGTCTCTATGGGAGGTTTAAGAATGTTTAGTTGTCGCTGCAAAATGTGCCAATACATGGGGCCATTAGAAGCCCCTTTTGCCCCTTGGGGGCCCCATGCATTAGCTTGGTTTGCTTCTCCTGATAGTGCAGTCACCCTCTAGAGATTCATGCTAATGTGCTCCACTTTCTTGTGACATACAGAGAAATATGTTGTTGTTTTGAATCACAGACTTTTTTCTGCCGCACATATAGTTCTAATTTTAGCCATTTATCTAGCAGCGTGGCTGTAGTCATGGCAACATCAGCTGGTCAGCTGGTTTTTCATTGGTCTAAACTGAAATACTATCCAATATACTGTAACTATGAAATAGATTGCCGGCAAATTTTTGTGCAGACGTTAACACAGCCGATTTTTGTGCTTTTGAGTGAAATGTCTCAACAACCTTTGGATGGACGTGCTCGCCTCAGGATGGACTCTAATAACTTTGGTGACCTCCTGACCTCCTGACTTCCAACTCCATCCTCAGGTAAAAACTTCAATTTGTCCAATAATTTGATGTCGGATCAAATAACTGCTGTGTTTCCTTTCTATATTGATTTATTTGTGGCAGCCAACTCAACTCATATTGATTTTAGCCATCAGCCTCTGTCGGAGCAGTGACATGAACATGGATCCTGAAACTGGTTATTATCGTATTTTATTGCAAGATTCCAGTGTCCCCAGCATGTGACAATAATCCACAGTGTCAACAGTCATGATGAATTATCTGCAAAATCAAATAAAATAACTGAAAGCTCATTACTACACCATAAACTGAGCATTAAAAAGTAGTTATTTCCATAAATTAATTTTTCGACTGGTGCCTATTGGATCAGGCGACGGCAGGCATTTGACACACAGGCTGTTAGGTTTGGGGTCTTCTGATCGGTCTCTCATCTCTGAGGCTTTACTGCACTGTCATCTCTGTCATCTAAGAGCCATTACAGTCCCTTGATGCCTCCATGTTTGCTAATTTAAGCCGGTTAATTGCTCTCGCTGCTTTTTCTTCTTCGTAGCTCAAAGTTTGAGTCATTATCGCGGCGACAGTAATTCACATTCTGTCTGCTTGCTTGAGCCGTTACTCAGCTGTAAACCAATCAGTCAGCTGTATTCAAATGAGAGGGAAGATGACTGTATATTTCATGAATTAGATTTTCTGCCTGAAACAGTTGCTTTAATGACTCTCATGGGTAAAGGGCTGTGCAGGGAATAATTCACAATCTATGTCAAGGTTAGAGGAGCATTTATATTAGTTAATCCAGCCTTGAATGAAATAATCATATTGTGAAAAAGTAATTTAGATTGCAGCTATAATGCATGCAGGAAGTTTCTTAGTAACAACTCTCAGTAAGAGCTGACAGACAACAATTTCCATTCATTTTAAAACTGACTTTGCTGCTGCACATAAGGAATGAATTTCTGTAGCCTGCCCCTCCCGACTCTCCCGGTTTAAGTGCCTGTTAAACTTCTGAACTTAGAAAGGAAAACAATTGCAGCTGTATGATGGTTAACCTCAGTTTACAAAGCCAGTGCTCCTGTGACAATGTAAACGTAGAATATCCTCCAGAATTATCTGATGGTGTCAGGTTTGATCACCAGAGGGAAATCTCCAATAAGTGACAAATCAAGTGTGGAATACAAAAATGCCTCCTCCATGTACCTTGGTTTGCAGGTTGCAGCAACAACAGGCAGAATTATTTACTTAGCATCAATGCTAAGCGCTAAGATGTCCTACCTTAAATAGATGTTCTCAAACTGGTCAGTTGCCACTATGCTGTTACATTTCAGGAAGCTAAATCTCCAAATATATCTTACCATCAGCAAATGTATTTGTTTTGTCATTATAGTTTGTCGACAACCAGTCCGGCAATAGTTTTTACACATATTTGAGACATTATTATGAGCCATAGTTAAGTTTTGTTGCTAGGCGACATCTAGTGGTCGTAGTAACTGTGAAGTAAAGGGAAAGGTCCGCTGACGTAGTATAAAGAGAGGAGGAGAAGTCAGGAGGAGGTTGTGGTGGATGGATGAATATGATACAGTGGTGTTCAATTCCCATATGAAGCCAACAGTTTTTGTTGTCACCATGACAACAAAGATTGTCTAATGTTGAGGAAGTACTTATTTTAAACCAAATCATGATCTTTTCCTAAACCTAACCAAGCCATGGGCCATGGCTGTTATTATAGTAAACATGGCAACAAAGGTAGGTATGCCGCTGTCGGTAGGCCTACAGTCCGTGTATATTATTGTAACCATGACAACCAAGGTCCAGTACGCCTATCCCGTAGGGGCACTATTTCAGGAAACACAAACGACCTGTGTGGTCATTCATGTTGGAGGAGGAGTTGTTGTTGGTGTATTCACTTTCTTCCTGAGAGGTCGATGACATGATCAACATAAGTCTCAAATCTGTCAGTTCAATTTGTTGCTGGAGCTGGCAGTGAGTTAGCTTAGCACAAAGACTGAAAACAGGGGGAAACTGCTAGCCTGGCTCTGTCTGCAAGTACAAATATCAGCATTTCTGAAGCTAAATTATTTAACACATTATTTTGTTTTTTTATCTGTATGAAAGCAGAAGAGTAAAATTGACAATTTTCTTTTTTTTTTTTTTACAAGGGATTATGTCAAGATTTAAGTGTACAGAGCCAAGTTAGCTGTTTACTCCTGTTTTCAGTCTTTATGCTAAACTAAGCTAACAAGCTGCTGACTCCAGCTACAAATCAAATGGACAGAAGTTAGACTGGTGTTGATCTTATCATCTATCTCTCAGGATGAAAAGAAAGAGAGATAAGTGTGCGTCCCAAATTGTCTGTTTTATCAAGTTTCAAAGTGAAGCTTTAAATTGTGAGACACGTTTTATTATTAATTTTTGTATTTAATCTGTCATCACCTTGTCAATATTTAGAAACTAAAAAACACGACAGAAACTGAGACATAAAGTCTGGGGCCAATATAAAATTATTAAAATTGGTTTCAGGATTATTTGATATTTCTAATATATTGAATAGATGTGTTTCATTCTGCTCCCGTACTTCCTCCTGTAATCTCGAGGTTAAAGATGTTGTTTCAGCAGTCGTCCAGCAGAGAGAGCAGTTAGCTGCTGAGTAGATCTGAGCTGGAGACACAGAGGAAGCATTAGAAAGAAAGAGACAGAGGGAACGAGTGTCACAAAGAGAAGGACAGAGGGACAGGTCATGGGGAAGGGCAGGGAACGTGGGAGAGCTCCTTCACACCTCATCAAACTGTGAGTGAGAATGACTTTTCAGGTACACCTGAAGGTCACAGATACACAAACAGGAAGGACAAGAGGGATTCTCCGCCCCCTCCTCCTCTCTTGTTCCTATCAGTTTAATTTCAGTCTGTATTAACTACACACTGCTGGAGCCTGAACATCTCACAGTAGTACAAGCTTGATTGTAAAATTAAATTCCTTTCTACAGCCTGACATTTTTCTGCAGCGCAACAAAGTGATGGCTCCACCTTGTGATGTAAGACATTATGCAATACATTTAACTCACATTGTTACAAGCATAAGGCACATTTGGGAATTGATGCTCGTTGAGGCAAATCATGAAGCGATGTTGATATCCCTCAAATTGGTCTTAAAAATGCCCTTTTATAATTAAGCATGCATCTAATAAATCTCATAATTGTAAATGCAAATAAAGCTGTAGTCTGGTATTGTCTGAACTCAGTGCTGAATGATTCATCATATTCTGTAGGACTGACTGAAAAACAATAGTTGAGCATCAACTATGTATTCTTTATTTATTTATTGCTCGCTGTTTTGTGGAGTCTTGATCCAGGTTGTTATCCTTTTTTTATTATTAATTTTTTCTATTATTTTTTATTTTTACATTTCTATATTGCACATGCACAGGACAGCATACAATGCATTGTAGCCTATATTGTTATTGTATGTAGTATTTCTATTTTATCTCATTTATTTTAGATTCTGTTTCTATTTTTATTTTCTTTCTTACATTACATTTTCTCCTTGTGCTGCTACTTATTTGTGCTGCGATTTAAAATTTGAATTTCCCTTTACAGAGTATAACTAAAGGTACATCTTATCTCATCTTATCTTATCTTTTACAGTCTTCCTCTGGAACGGACATAAAGTATAACAGTTCAGATATTTATACAACTGTACATCAGCTGTGTGTGTTTCAAAGACCAAACTCATGTCTTTGGTTAAAATGCAAATACCTTCAGTCCACCTTGCAAAGCAGCTATAATCAATATTTTGATATAATGGATCATGTGACTAATTGTAAAAAGAGGAACTCATAGTGACAAACCAATATTGAATTATCACCTGATTCTGCAGCTCCCCTCAGCTCTACAAAGCTTTTTAGCATCTTTGCATCTTTACTGTTTTGATTGAGTCTTACTCCTCTTATAACATCATCTTGGCAGCAACATGCAGCTGTTTTTTAGAGGGAAAGAAAAGTAATCAAATCTGACTGTTCACTACTTGCCCAGCACCAAACAGCTTGTGAACATATGGAATCATGGAGCATTTAGCTGCTAAAGAGACAAATCACTCCCTCAGGAAACAGTGGAGACCAGGAGGAGAAGAGTGAATATTGGAGTCTATGAATATCAGACATGTCACTATTAACAAGACTTCAGATTAATGCTAATGATGCAACTTCTGCATCTCCTAAATGTTTGATAGGCAGCTGTTTGCTAACATGTTTGCCATATCAACTTCAAAGGTGTTTAGATGTCAGTGTTGTACTCAGCTTGTTTTCCAGTGGCTAAAAAACCTGTTATTGTAGGTTTATACCCAAAGAATAAAACAATTGTGGTTTGATTCTAGGTCCCAGTCTTAAGTTAGCATGCTAACATGCTAACTTTAGTTGTAATAATCACAGAATAGTCAAAAGCGTTTTTTTTCTATTTTTAATCTATATAACAATTTTTGTTTTTCTAATGTACAGTGAGTATTACAGGCTCACAGTTCCACGAGTATCCCTATAAACTTTTAATCTTGTTCCTGTTAAAAATCTCCACATCGGCCAAAAGTCCAGGTAGAGAAAATGAATGAGCAACAGAATAAACACCAACAAGGTCTGTGTGTGCAAGGCTCTGCAGGAGAGCTGCCCGATGTCTCAGCAACACGTGCAATTAAACATGAACCCGTATTTTAACAAAGCAGAATTCAAAGGCCTGATGGATGCTTCATATTCTGTTCAAAAGGGCAACAAGTGAAGGAAGGCTCATCTTACATTCAAAGGGAAATAATATTTATAGCATGATGCAGATATCACACACACTATACTGTATGTCAAGCATATAAATCAGCACTCAACTGTGAATTAGAAAGACGGTGTGTTTTAGTGACACTAAATCAGACCTCTGCTGAGACTTTTACTGCCGACAGTGAATATAGACTCTTCTTCCTCTCTGTTACACCTTCAGTCTTGCGCTCTCTCTCTCTCTCTCTCTCTCTCTCTCTCTCTGTCTCTCTCTCTCTCTCTGTCTCACCTCTCCATGTGTATCATTGACCAATGCCTTTTGCCCTCTGCCTCCATCCCTCCTGCTTGTGGCTAAATACCTGTGTTGTTGTAGGTTTAAAACCAAAGAAGGAAACAATCCTGGTTTGATTTTAGGTCCCATCTTCAACTGACTTGACGCCATTAAAATGCTTCTATACAGTAACTCAATGAGCAAGATACAAATCTTCATTTTCAGCACCATCTTCATTCATCTCCTCTTGAAAGAGAATACTAGTACATTAGACACCTGTTGATCTGATATATGGCAATTTGAGAGAGCATAGTTATCTAGTTTTCTTGCACAATGGTAAAAAAAAGCAACCAAAACCAGAAGTTTTAGGATACTTCGATGCACACGGAACCTTATGAATGGACCTGCAAGGCTTAGTGATTGCTAATCATTTTCCCCCAGTGCTCTGGGGAGTCACAAAAGAGCAGGGGAGCTCTGATTTTCTGATTTCCTGGATTAAGGAAGACAAAATTGGTATGTGAGATCATGTCTGCAGCCGACTGTGTATGTTGGATTCTGCAAGTGGAAAATTAAGATGCAGGGTGAGACATCATCTCAGAAAAATGTGCCATCTTAACTGCTGTAATCCCAGAATTCCTCTCCATTTAATCGCCCCGTGTCCCCCTACTTTACTCATCCCCTTATAGCTTCACTGGCTTCTCACACACTCACACACACACACACACACACACACACACACACCTCATATTACACCGTCATACCCTAATCTAATCATTCTCCCTTTTCATTGTCATCATTTCTCTCTCTCGCTTTTTCTTGTTCTCTCTATATCGCTGAGGATGTGGCAAGAGAAAAACGGTGATAGTGATCTCCATGGAAACAGCCCAGCAACAGGCTGGCTCTTGGCAACCAATCAGAGCCCGCTCTGGCTCCTTCTCTCATCCAATAAGAGAGGCAGGGGAGGGGGTTGTTGAGGGGGCTTGTGGGCTCTTCAAGGTGAATGCCAAAGGAGGCGTGATCAGGAACATTTACTTCCTGGTTGGACTGGGGAATGTCAGCATCTTAGTGTGGAAAAGAGATGTATTTCTAAATGAAAACTACACTTTTAAAACAAGTGGAGCAATTTGAGAGCAGAAAGTGGCAGGTTGGAAATGTAAAAAAAAAAAAAAACCTTTGAGAAATTAAATTAATGGACTAATGGGAAAATAGTTGCACCAGCTGCCAGTTAACAAGATGGATGATACATATTAGAGCCGATGAGACTTTATTCTAGGCTCATTGAATCCTGTTCAATCAGTCTGGAAGCTCTGGGAGCAACCACGGTTCCTACAATGTCACTTTGCGCTTGTGTATATGTGCGTGTAGCTATATGTAGCATGACATAGGAACAAGTAGGAAACTAAGGACTCCATTTTTAAAGAGATGCTGTAAAAGACATTAACAAAAATGTTGCATATGTGATTTATTGCTGAGCTGTAGAAAACAGTGATGTTTTAAACCCTGCATTAACTGAGCTGACAGTTTCAGCAGGTCTGAAGTGATCGGGAGGCTCATTCCACAGGTGAGGAGCACAGAAGCATTTTAAGAATTTTAAAATCTGTCCTTTGACACACAGGAAGCCTGAGCAGTGATTTCAGGAGTGGTGTGATGTGCTCCACTCTCTGTGTGTTAGTGAGGAGCAGCATTCTGGATGAGCTGTAGCTGTCTGGTTCATTTATTTTTTCTAAGACCTGTGAAGACACCATTACAATAGTCCAGCCTGCTGGAAATAAATGTATGAATAAGTTTTTCTGTTTCCTGTTTAGCCAGAAATTCTTTAATTTTTGCAATGCTTTTCAGATGATAAATGGCTGATTTTGTGATCGTCATTTAGAATATAGACAGTGGCAATGTTGTTTTTTAACTAATGACTATTAGAAGATTGTGTCCTGTTTCCCACCAACAGTTACATGTTTCTTATAATCACGTCCACCATTGTTCTGTAACCATAACCAGGGGTTTTATTATTTTACAAAAACCATCAGGATCATTCCGAACCAAGTTGTTTTTGTGAAAAGCAAACCTCAACCACAGCTGTGTAAGATCAGAAAACAGTGATGTCCTCCTGTTGATTTGTCATAGAGACCATGGACCAGTATATTTTGTTATTAATTTGTAGGACTTGTTGTTCCTCGAGTTGCAGCACATGATGGACAGAAAGCTTAAATCACCAAGCTTGGGCTTTTCATGAATCCCATTACTTACCTTTCAGTGTGTTACACAAATATCCAGAAAAAAAGACGAGTGAGACAGCTTGTCATTTGACACTGTGAAATTCTGGGATCAATAGACAATGAGGGTAAAAAGTAGCCAATTAGGAAAATGTCAGGGGTGAAACTGACATCTAATTATCATAAAACTTTGTCCAGAGTTCAAGTAGCTGTCAGTTCTGCCACAGCAGCTGTGGGATTACATTGATTAAACATCTCAGTGCACTTTGGGAACAGTAGAGACGATCAGTCAGAATAAGCAATTAAGAGACAAAGAGTGGCTATTAAACCATCAAAGCTGCATTTAAGACAAGTGACAATATAACTTCACACAAATGTGTTTTACCGTCAAGTACCAGTCAAAACTGGTTCTAATCAAATTTACACAAGAACCTTGTGTTCGATGCCCAAGGCTCAGCTCTGGAGCATCTTTTCTTCAACCTTTACACAATAAACTGTTTAATAACAGTCCTCACTCAATTTTGCTTAAAGGAGCTACGCCTATTTGTAAGTTTTGCTATTGCTACATAGCTAACGTTAGCATTAGCATCTGTTTACTTACCTGTCTAGAAGAAGCGTGAGTTCAGCATCAAACTGCAGTCCTTTGCTCACCAACAGCGTACCAATGTTAACCTCCTTTACTTTTTCACGTCTTTTCTTCTACTGAATTTAGCATGCTAACTAGCTAGCTCCGGCCCGTCTCATCCCTTTCCGATACCGAGTCACTGTAGTCTCCAATCTGCTCAGAGGACATCTTATAACGTATTTTCTTCTATATAACAACAACAGCTGAGGCTCTTGGCAAGACTGGGAAGTAAACAGCTGCTAATGCTAATGTTCGCTATGTAGCAACTCCTTTAACTCACCAGTTACTATAATCCCTCTGGGTTTTTACAACACCAAGTTGAACAAATGAGTAATATGTCTTTAATTTTCAATGTGCAACAACAACAAAGACAAAGATATCACCCCAGCTGTAAGATCTCTGCACTTATTTGAAACTGCTGCAACTCATTTACAAATGACTTGGTGGTTTAGGGGCAGATAATGTACTTTGATGATTTGCTTGTACAAGTACAATATTTAACACCCTGCAGACATCCCTCGAACGGCCCTGCTAAATGTTCCTGGAGTTAAAACGCAACACAGTGAATCAGCATTTACTCATTCTGCTGCACATTGCAGGAACAAATTGCCAAAACATTTGTGGCTTGTTGTTTTATTCTGATTAGACTTGAAATTGCTTCTTTGCTTTTGTGAGCATTGTAAAACAAAATACCTATATATAGGTTATATAAGGTGCTTATACCTTAAATTATATCACTCCATAGGTAACTGACTAAAGCTGACATCAGTCTTTTATGTCAATGCAATGCTGCAAATAATGCATATAGATCTTGAAAAGCCCCATAAATTACAGTATTTCCTAATTTGCATGAAGCACTGAATAGCACAGAAATTCATGTTTCATAATTCCTGTCTTCAGTTGGTCATTCTGACAAATTACTTCCACAATATTCTGGTCTTACGTTTTTTTCCTCTTGCTGGTTTCAGATTTCTCATCGTGTCTTTGAGTCGGAGGGTAATCGCTTTCAAACACAGCTCCTCTAAATCAATAAGTGAAGTTATGTGTTCAGAGGCTCAGGTGCTGTACAGGGGAGTCTCTCAGTTGTCCATTAAAGGAGCATCATACCCATTATCCCTCCTCCTAAAAGCTTCAGGTCCCCCCAACCAACTCATTACATAACGCTGCAGTTAAACCAGACTTTGAAGGCATCAGTCAGTCCAGACAGATGTGTCAGTCTGCTGCTGCTGCTGCTGCTGCATGTCACTGAATT
The DNA here is from genome assembly GCF_021018895.1 of Seriola aureovittata. Lineage (NCBI taxonomy): Eukaryota > Metazoa > Chordata > Actinopteri > Carangiformes > Carangidae > Seriola > Seriola aureovittata. The sequence continues at coordinate 2,906,321 of NC_079379.1, forward strand.
ATCAATGCCATTTTAATAAAGATAGTATGAATACAGGCTGCAAACCGCATTATACGCTGTCTGTCTCATGTGTATATGTGGAAGAGGATGGGTATGTGTGTGTGAAATGATTTACATGTTTCCTTATTTGTCAGAGCCTGATTGTGTGCGTGTTTGTACATCAGCGGAGAAACATTCAGGTTTTTTCCTTAGTAAAATTATAAATGCCACAATGTAAAAGTCTCCATTATGAATAAAAATCCTGCATTAGACTGTTGTTTAAGTAAAAGTATGTAAGTATAATCAAGAAAGTCTACTTTAAGTATCAAAAGTAAAAGTAGAATGTCCCACGTGTTTATATATGATATCATTAGATAATTAACGCTGATACTTGCTGTTGCAGCTATGGAGCTAATTACTTTGTAAAGAACTGCAACTAATGATTCAAAGTTTCTACTTTCTGGGTTCATGTGCTGATTATTCTCTTGATTAATGGATTGTTTGGTTTTGAAAAATTCATAAATTAGTGAGAAATGGCAGCTACACAATTCTCCAGAGCCAAAGTGACGCCTTCACACTGCTTGTTTTGTACAACTAATAGTCCAAAACTTGTTAAAAAAAAAAATACAATTATTAAAATAGTTGAAAGTTGCAAATTCTTAAATTTGCAGAGCTGAAAGCATCAAAATGTATTTACGTATTTAATATAGTTTACAGGAAAAATGGCTTGAAACATTATCAGAGTGGTTGCCAATTCATTTTTTCTGTCAAATGACAAATTGATTCATCAACTACACATTTCACCTCTACTTGTGTGGACTGTTAGGTTGTTTGATTTATAACAAAGCTTTATGCAGTGCAGTAAAAAGTACAAGTACCTTAATACTGTATTAACTTCAGTACTTGAGTTAATGTACTTTAGTTACATTCCACCATTGGTGTGTGTGCGTGCATTTGGGCGATACTGCATCCATGTGTGTGTGTGTGTGTGTGTGTGTGTGTGTGTGTGTGTGTGTGTGTGTGTGTGTGTGTGTGTGGTGTGTGTGTGTGTGTGTGTGTGTGTGTGTGTGACCTGCTCCTAGGCACAAGTATGTTACTACCACATTCAGTGCCAGTCATTTCCCAATCACATGACTTGCTGAACCAGGATATGGTTGCTAAGCAACACCCTCACATCCTCCCTCCCTCTGTCCCTCCATCTCTCACTCACTCTCTCTCATCAAACAGTGATTTTGAGGGTGGAGAGGGGGTTGAGAGAAAGAGAGCGAGCGAAGTTTATTTATAGAAGCTGTAGCAAAAGAGGGGGAATTACGTGTTGAGTCTAAAATTAAACTTGCGATCCCCCCTTCTCTCTCTCTCACTCTCTCTCTCTCTCTCTCTCTCGCTTCCTATATCCAGCTCTCTCACTCTCTCTCTTTTTTCTGTGCTCACTCCTTTCTCTGGCAGATTCATTCATAGATGCAGAGAGGAGAAAGCTGAGATAAGATGACAAGGATGCATGAGGAGTGTGGGAGTGAGAAGCAAGAGGATCCAGTCGTGAGATATTATCTAATCCATGTAGATTCATTCAATTTATATTCAAATATGAGCCATTATACATCATCAGGTGCAGCTGCATATTTACACAGTAATATGTAACTGTTTGCATATAAAGGCAGAGTGCATTCACATTATTCAAATCTAATCTTCATATTTATATTTCATGGGGCAGCAGAGATTTGCTGCCTGTCGACAAAGTCTTTAAAACACAAACCTTACAACACTACATCATAGACTTTTCCCCATTAATGGTCCTGTCAGAGCAAAGTTAAATCACCCTGCAGCTTCTACATCCCATGAGTCCCGTGAAGGGGAACCATTTTAGACGGTGCTGTGCAGGAGCCGGTGTTAAAATGGAGAGCCCATCGGACTGTAACCACAGCTGTCCTTGTAATGGATGGATGGGAGCTGCAGGATGACAGGATGACAGGAGTGGTAAGTGGAGTGAAAAATGTGTGGGGACAGGAGGAGATGGTAACTAATAGGTAGAAAAATAGGATGGAGAGAGATATACAGAGAGAGATGTTTACTGAGATACAGGCAGATATAGGCAAAGACAAGGGCACATGCCACCTTCCCTATAATGAACTGTATGAACCCACAGCATCCTAAAAGGTGCTAAAAGTGAATTCCAGGACAGGATGCAAGGTCCTCGAGAAATCAACAGGTTTTCTGGGAAATGGTCTGAAAGGAAGAGTTTGACCTTTTGAAAAAAAACAGTCATTTACGTTCTTGCTGAGAGTTGGATAAGATCAAGAACTGCTGAAAACTTACCTATTTACATATTTTATCATCTGCTGTCTTTCTATTGTCTATTTGCATTGTCCTTCTATTCGCCCTTATTCTATTGTACTATTTGATATTTTTATTGTAAAGCACATTGAGCTCCATCTCTTGTATGAAAAGTAAGAGAAACTATTATTATCATCATTATTATTATTATCATTATTATTATTATTATTATTATTATTATTATTGTTGTTGTTGTTGTTTATCACCCAGTCTGGTTTTGCACTAAATCAGTTGAGGTAATGGAAGTAAAGAATGCAAACATACCATTAACAAGCTAAGCTAACTTATAGACAGAATTTATATGTAGGAAATTTGAATAACACCCATAAATAGATGTTTTTGAAAGAGCTACAGCTTGTACATCTGAAGTGAATGTGAGCGAGTTCTGTCGTGGTCCTTTTGTTACGAGGCTGCAGCTTTTCTTCTCAGGTTTGTGGTGAGAGACTTTTGTCGTGACTGTTTGCACTGATTCACAGCTGACTTCATTCCAGGCTGATTAGAGGAGCTTTTCACCGGGTCACAGCACTCATTGTCATTTTGAAAATTACTTCCAATTCAAAATGACGATGGGTTTCAACAGCTCTGGTTCATCGTTGTCTCTCATGTGTCTCTCATGTCTTACTCTTTCTCTCTCAGGTCCACTCAGGCCCAATATACAGGGGGTGAACACAGGGACAGCATCACCTGTACAGCTGAGCAAATAGCACAACCTGCTGATGCTGTGTCACTCTATTAATTCATTTGTAAGGTATTATTTGCTGTATATTTAATGGACATATCACACAAGACAAATCTGCAGACATTACTTTACGTTTACTTATTGTCCCACCACTGCTTCCCTCCATTTCTCTGGAGAAAAGGTGCAGTGACCTCATCAGACTGTGCAGTTCTGAGTTTTACAACAGGGTCAAACAGAGCCAAACCAGGGCTAACTCATCCCTGTCTCTGTTTCCCAGCTGCAAGAAACACAGCTGCTGAGGTGTTAAGCCATGACAGGTGGGTGAGGTGTTTGCAGAGACAATCCTGTAACTTGATCATCACATGTTTGATCGCTACGTGAGCCCACGTGTTCCTCAACAGCCACATATTTGTTTGAACTTATCTAAATACATCAATACATCAGAACGGTGGCTGTTTGCAGGCCTATTAAAAAGAAGTTATACATTTTAAAAATAAAGATAAAATGCTGCCCATTGTTCTTACTTGTTGAAAGTAAAAATAAGTTACATCCAATATGTTTGTAGTTCATATCTGCAATCATGGCCCCTGATACCCTCAGTGATATTTAATAATAAATAGCATGCACAGCTCTAGCTGGCTCGGCCACATGTAAAACCGTTATAAAATGCTGATAAACGCACAACACTGACCGCAGAACTGTTCATATAAATTCTTAATGCTCCCACAGTAAAGCACTGCTCATACCATCACTATAAAACGTGTGGAGCGATAATATCGCTGCAGTGTCAGAGCTCATGAAATCTGTCCCTTCACATAAAACAACAATTTTATATTTACTATGCATATTTATATACAAACATACTCAGTGCATACAGATCAGTCAATTAACTGACCCCATCTACTGCCATTTATCTACTGTAACTGTAGACTGATGTTCATATCTTTGTGTCCATTCATGCAGAGTGCCAAGTATAATCAGGGAGGTCAACTCATCCAGGGTGAAAGGCACGTGCTTCAGTGAACCGAGATGTTGGGCACATGTGTATTTTAACATTGTTTATTCACACAGCAGTGTTTGTTAAAATTAGATGACATTTTGTATTGGTAATGAAATGACAAGTTTAAATTAGTTAGCTAAACTGTAACTTAGGGTTAAAGTTAGAAACTAGCTAAAATTAGTTAGCTAAACTGTGGCTAAACGTAGAAACTAGCTTACATTAGTTAGCTAAACTGTAACTTAGGGTTAAAGTTAGAAACTAGCTAAAATTAGTTAGCTAAACTGTGGCTAAACGTAGAAACTAGCTTACATTAGTTAGCTAAACTGTAAAATAAGTCTAAAGTTAGAAACTAGCTAACATTAGAGTTCATCCGTAGACGCTTTACACAATCTAATTCAGAAAACTCTGAAACAACAAGATATAGCTATTAAACAAGTTAGCTATAGCTACTAACATTTACCTATAGTGTCTGTGCAACACACAGAAAGATTGTAATACTTAGAATTACAGGGAAGAAGATTATATAAATGTCCCACCACCATGCAAATAGCCTCTTAAGACATTTTAAGTATGTGTGAAATGTAACAGGTACTGTACTATAGCTGGTTTAATGTGTACAGCTTTCTCCAGGTTCTGCTAAGCCCTGTGCAGCCCTGCAGCAGAAAATCCACCAGTTTTTATCTCAAGGTCTCATCAGATCTGTTCCTCGCACCACTGGAGCCGTAGCATGATGAATGACCAGTGATTTCCTCTACAAGGTCATCCTGACGCCTCTAAACATCCGCGTGCAGTGTGTGTGTGTGTGTGTGGTTCCCAGGGAAACAGAGATGGCATTTGTTTGCAAGCCAAATGAAACATCAGCATTATAGGAGATGAGGAGAAAGAGAGAGAGATGGATGTCTGAGGGGACTTCATTACTCAGGTGAGCTGGACCGATCAGAGGGACTGCGGTCCAAGAAAACATGGGAAAATAGAGGGGGAAAAAGGAAAATCATTCATTAGCCAAACCACTCATTCTTTTAGGATCATGGGGGGGCTGGAGCTATGATGTGAAAATAAGTTCTGGTACTTTCCAAAGCATCTGGGATAATTCAGTATCAAAAGTCACAGATTTACACTATGTCGTATTCATATCATAGCATTAAATTTATATTTTATTCCTTTTGTATGATATTATTGGAAATGTTTTGCCATATGGAATTACTATTGCGAATAATTTCAATATTAAAGTATTCATTGTTCATCCCTCTAACCACATACTGTCACTTTTCTTTGAAATATTTATACATTGGAATAATGGAAGGCACTCAGGATATAAGTCTCCTCAGGTTTAATATCTTTAATGTAAGGATAATGTGGTTTCACAGTGACAGCAAGCATCTCATCTCTTATTCATGATCTATGTTAGTCATGTCACTATGGAGAAATTCTCTATCACTATCTATTAGCTGAATGCTAACCAAGCAGCCTCGGTTAGTGGCAGCAGCATCACTTGTAGTTACATTAGTCAAATTCTTGTTTATGCACTGAAAAGATGCAACATAATTCATCTTAAAGGCTCAATGCAAAAGTGCAAAAACTGAAAAGTTAAAGGTCTTTTGCTAAAATGTATATATGGTGATAAACTATGTGATATTAGATGATTTCAGTGGTTCAGCTGAGTGTGGTGTTGTAGTGCATGTTGCATCGTGAGTCATTCACCGTGCTGCCTCTCTCGCCCTTCCTCACCTCCCTCCATCATGCTGGGAATTATGCAACACTCTACAGGGCTGTCAAGAGCGAGGAATGGGGTGGGCTGTGTGTGTATATGTCTCTTTGTGATGGGGGGGGGTAGATGGATGGAGAAAGAGAGAGAGATTAGACCATATATGACTAGCAGAAGAGAGAAAGGCAGGGAGAGAGTTATCCTCCTTTATAAACCTCTCCCTCCGTCTTCCTCCTTCATTCATCAGTCACACATCCTCAGTTCCTTCACTCCTCTTCAACCAAGGTCACCGACAAGGACGGTCTAGCCACATTTTCTGGCCTGTGATTGGCTGTCGCAGCAGAGTAGGGCCTTAAAGAGACAGAAGCGTAGCTCTTTTTTTCGCCCCGGACAGCAGCCATCTTTGCCACAGCACAGCACCAGCTGGGGGAGGCGTGACTGAGTTTGACAACTCTTGCCTCACACTCATGGATTTTCCCAAAATGCCTTTTACCCCTCCTGAAGTATTTATCAGGAGCAGTTAAATAAAATAGCATTAAGAACTGGCAGTTGGTGCTGTTGTTGATCTGTTTTAGCCTCTGAACAGAAAAACTAGATCAGAGTGACTTTATGCCCTTCAGTAGTTATTGATCAATTGTTTTAAACCACAGTGCATTTATAGATACAACACTTGAATGTACAACACACTGTCTGACATGAGTTAAACAGGTCCTCACCATGTGTAGGCTGGAAGCAGTTGTGTTTTTAAATTCAGTATTTGAGCGCAGATCAGCTGACATAGTGGGTTTTAAATTACAAACGACAGTCTTTATGGAGATTTGTATTTGCTTTTGAGACTGTGTCTGTGTTAAAGGAGGGAGAAACGCACTTTGTTTTTAACACAGGGCATCTGAAACAGTGAGGCAGAAATGGTGCCAGCTGACAATGGCAATGACAGCTTTTATGGAGGATAATGGTTGTTTTTACTCTGCAAAGTGAACAGTTAGAAGGAGACACACACAAAATCTTTTCCTTGTTTTTCAGGAATTAGCTGCGTGGAATGATGAACAGTCAGCAAAGAAAAATCTGGACCCCCTTCAAACATCAATAGATACAAAAGGAGGAAATTTAGACACATAAATCCATACAAGTATTATTAGTAAGGCATTTACTGCAAAAAAAAAGAGTCCGGAGGAAGGGTGAATGACAAAAAGACAACAAAATTTGATTAAAAATGTGCAGCAAATGTCGAGCTCTTATTTAGTGTTTTACTATGCACTTGGTGTGATAGCTGCTTAATCAATATTAATATTAATAATTATATAATATAATGGTCAGATATATTTTCTTTAGCTTATCCTTTTTTTATGTTTTTTTCTGATTTTTGCGTGTTTGTGTTTATACGTTTTTGGTGCTGCCTTCATACTTTACTACTTTACAATCTTCTGTTCTATGCCTCAGTATGATCATTTTTTGAGGCATTTTATAACTTTTTGGAGAGATTACAGTAGAGGTGACAGGAAATTAGAGTAGAAATGGGGAATGACATGCAACAAAGGAATCGAACCAGGTATGTTGTCGTTCATGGGTGCTGCTTTAACTTCTGGGTCTCCAGGGTTCCCCATAATCTTATTTTCCTTTCTTTATTTTTGCATAGACAGAAAAAAAGTTTTTGCAAGGATGTTGTGCAAATTGTTAATAAAAGGATAAACAGCTGGATTTAGATTTTTAATACCATGTTAAAAATCTAAATCAATGATCGATGTGGGGGATGTGCATATTACCATTCTCTCCTCACTGGAGAAACACATTCCTGGTGTAAATCCAACCATTGCTGTAGTTACAGTTTGTGTTTATTCTAACATCAGAGCTTTGACTGAAGCAGAAAGTGCACTAAGCGTATAGGAGAGAGGGACACTCAGGAACACAGATATACATGCACATACATACAAACGCACAAATAGAAACTGCCCTAGGTGACTGAATTATTTAGTCAGCATTGAAGCACTTACAAAAAGTGTGATACCCAGCACTCCATCGGGCGGTGGGGTTTGACTGAATATAATTTCTATAAAGTACTCCAGCTCTATTCAGTATCTTGTCCTCCTGTTGGTTGTAAGGCGCGGCTCCATCCAGTATGTGCTATTCCTATTGGACGAGAGAAAGGCTGCAAAGCTCACCATGAGCACAGCCAGAGGAGTAAGGAAGGAGAAAGAAAGCGAGAGAGGAGTTTTAAATCTCTGGCTGTTCAGAGTATCATCTTCTCCCCAGAATTGCTGCCTCAGACTTCTGAAGTAAAAACAACAAGAGATATGCTAAAGAGGAGAGAGGGATCCAAGCCAGGAAGAAGAAAGTGAAGAGAGAGATCAAACAGCTGTGGGGCAGATAAGATACAACAGAAGGAGAAGGAAAAAAGCAGGAAACAAAGTGTAACGAAAGAGGTCACTGAATCAGAGTCACAGTTAAATGTCTCTGGGATGTTTGCTCATGAATCATCATCCATATTTTTTCTCGGTTCAATGTATAATTTTTTGTAATTGGTATGACTTTTTTGGTTTACCTTACAGAACAGTTGATCCCCTCCTGGAGGGTGAGGCCAGAGGAGCTGTCCAGGGTGCTGAACCTGGAGCTGCTGGGGATAGCTGCCATAGATATACGCAGGAAGCTCTCAGCCAATCAGCTACACTGCTTTTGGTAAAGTGTTTGCGTTTGAGTTAAATATAGTACAGCTACATCAAAGGATCTCTGTGTGTGTGTGTGTGTGTGTGTGTGTGTGTGTGTGTGTGTGTGTGTGTGTGTGTGTGTGTGTGTGTGTGTGTGTGTGTGTGTGTGTGTGTGTGTGTGTGTGTGTGTGTGCGCGCGTGTGTGCGCGCATGTGCACGTGTGCGCGTGTGCGCGTGTGCGCGTGCATTGCTGCCTGAATGTCCAGCTGTGCAATCATTACACCTGTACCATGCAAACACCTGTCATATTAGTATGGCTGTGTGTCTGCTCATTTATCTCTCAGGTGTGTGTGTTCCATGTCTATATCTGCAGGGCATGTCTGTGCTCAGTGATGCAGTGATGATGTTCATCAGAGCATGCATGGCATCCTGCCCATTTCCAGGTATTTTATCTCACTGATACACACACACACACACACACACACACACACACACACACACACACACACACTTAGTACTTGGTTTTGCCTCCTTTGACAAAAACAAAAGGAATAGGATTCTCACTTTCTCCCCACATTTCATTGTACAAGTGGTGTATGATTTGTATTAGCTTTGTTTTATTATTAAATGTCATTTTCCTATTCAAATTCTGTGGCTGTATTTGTAGTAGTAGCAGTAGTAACTGTGCATGGTGACAGTTGTATATTAATGACCAAATTCCCATGCCATTTTTATGGTTTTCTCAATTATGTTTTCAAGCATACAGTGTACTAACAGTACTAACAGGGTGCTTTTTTAAAAACTACTTTATCATTTAAATTACTTAATTTGCAAATTTGGGCTGTCACAATATCAGATTTTTTAGGCCAAAAGAATTCATGATAACAATATTAATGACATATCTATAGAAATTTTGAAAAAGAAAAAAAAATGTTATTAGTCGTTTATGTTTTTGTCTCTTTTTTTAAATTAATTAGACACAAATACAAGTGTAGAGAGGTGGAGAGAGAGTCTGTAACCACAACAGTACAAAAGCGTAAAAGATCAATTTATCAGTGAAAAGGAAACTAGATTAATTGATATGTAAATGATCCACAAGGCCTAACATCTGCCATCACAATATTATCATATTTGTATTATTAACAATATCAATGTCTAAATTTTTAAATATCATGGTTATTGTCAATAGTGGTAAATCGCGAAACTTCAGTTGTGAATATGTATTTATATTCTTACAAATGTTATAAAATGTTACAATATGTCATCTTCACATACATCGTATTGTTCTTTGTAAGCCCAGTTCAGAGTCAATTTTTCACGTTTAAATTTTTAATATTCAATGTAAAGACAAGCATATAGTGTCAGTTTTAGATCTGTGGAGCATTACAGTGAACATTTACATGTCAAGTGGGTTGAAGAGCTTGTTAAAGGGTTTTATTTTTCTCTTGGTGACTGAATTTTTATTAAACTAAAATTACTGACTGGTGATCCAACACCAGAGCTATTAGACCTATAAGTAGGATTTTCACACAGTGGCATTTACAGAGTCTGTGAGCTAAAGGTTAAAACCTGTGACCTGAATCCCCAGACATACTGGGAAAGTCTTGGCATGGGCAGTGAGCAAGTAACACCCCACCCCACCCCCCACCCCACTGCATCAGTGAATACCACTGAGATCCCCTGAGCAAGGCACTTAACCCACAGCTGCTTCTGTAGAGCTGCTCAGAGGAAAGTGGTTGTATGGGGACATCCACACATCTGAATGAACTTAAATCATATTAATAACAAATAGAGGTTAATTTAGGAGAAAATATAATGTCATTATTTGTAATGAGAAAGCATGAATCAGCTCCAGTTAGTCACTGTGGTTGTTGGTCCAGACTTAAATGTCTCTTCAGCTATTGAATGAATTGCCACAAATTTCACCACAGTGGTCTGGTACAACGGTTTGTGTGTCGTAGTGATCCTGGGAGCTGTGTTAGTGGGGACAATAGCCTGGTAGAGTACGAACAATGGGCCACTTCTGAATGACTGAACCCAAATGAAATAATGGAGCACATGATTCATTTTAGCAGTTTAATGATCAGGCGCAAACGACTAACATTTCAACACGTACAGTGTCTTCTTCAGAGTCAAAGAACAATACAACTCCATTAGTGGAGAGACTTCCTGACTACCTGTTTTAGCCCCTGGTAGGGTCTCCCAAAGCAAGTTGGTACCAGGGGAGGGGCCATACTGTCAGTGGTTCATAAAACCTTAATGCCCCCTCTTGGAGCTCAGGCTGAGTCTGACAGAGTAACATGGAGCCGCTGCCCTGTGGTCCCAACACGTAAAACGAGAGGCATTGGGGTCGGGTGCTTTGCAAGGGGGGGCAGGTAAAGGACCTGGGAGTGGTGATTCCTGACATCGCAGACTGGTTAAAATGTTACCCATAGCCTACTTGTAAACTGTTAACGCGCAGAAAAAATCAGTGTGTGTGTGTGTGTGTGTGTGTGTGCGTGTGTGTGTGTGTGTGTGTGCGTGTGTGTGTGTGTGTGCGTGCGTGTGTGTGTGTGTGTGTGTGTGTGTGTGGTGTGTGTGTGTGTGCGTGTGTGTGTGTGTGTGCGTGCGTGTGTGTGTGTGTGTGTGTGTGTGTGTGTGTGTGTGTGTGTGTGTGTCTCTCTCTCACCAACAGTGATTGTCTCCTGCTGTGTGACAGACTGGACTCAGCACGGCTAAGAAATCAATCCTCAGATCCTTCGTGATTACAAATGAAACCGCTCCCATTTGTCTCTGCTAAGAACAGTGACAAAGCATTTTTTTTCCATCACAAGATCATTCCACATCCATTTATCTGAATCAGTCTGTTGCAGGTGATTAAATCAACAACAATTCAACAAAGACAATTACAGGACTTTTAAGGTCTGCACCTTCCATTCATCCTGTTTCCAATTTCCTCAATTTTGTTTTGTGTCAGCTAGATGATTGGAAGCCACGGTTACCTGACAGTTGTTGCTATGGTGACCAGGTTTCTGAAATGTTTTTGTTCTGTTCTCTCCTCTCTCCCCGGTTTCTCTGCTTTTCTCTCAGACCTTAAAATACACTCGGACTGATGGAGAGGAAGAAAGAACAGGAGGAGGGGGAAAGATGTAAGATGGGTGGTGGTTATGAGGGAAAATACAGCGAAATGTGTTTTCAAATGGTAAGTCATCTCAATGGTTGAAGAACACCGACCTTTACTGTTGCAATCCTCTGAGAACAATGAATAGGAAACATAACTATAACATATAAAGTTTAAATTACACACAAATATCACATTAGTGAATATCTATCAATATCGTGCATTTTTATACACTACTGCACTAATACTATATCTTTTCATTATTTCCTATTTAGCTGCACTCATCCAATAAACAGGTGGTCCATGCGGCTGCTATATTTGATCATCCAGACTTAATCTTTCCCCACCTCTTTTACATTCCGTTTTGAACATATGAGTAATGACACAGATTTTTTTTTCAGCTCACTTTTAGAATTTGCTAGAAAAAGAACCCATGAGTGATGGTGCATGCTGGAGGCATGACAACGCAGTGCAGAAACCAGGCCACACTTCAATTATAATAGAGGGGAGTATTGATCCCATCTGGACACAGCGGCCACCTCAAAACACACACACAGGCAGGCACTCATACGAGCGAGCCTGCACACAGTCTCACAGGCATTCACAAACACAAACATTTGCATAGCAACACACACATGCCTTTGCAGCGACAACCAGACATGCACACACACTTACTTGATCACTGTCTCGCTTGTTCATGTGTTATGCAATATGAAATGCTCTCCCATCCATTCATTTACTCAGTGTTAGCATTTGAATCACATCAGTCAGGATGGGTGCATGTGTGTGTGTGTGTGTGTGTGTGTGTGTGTGTGTGTGTGTGTGTGTGTGTGTGTGTGTGTGTGTGTGTGTGTGTTGTGTGTGTGTGTGTGTGTGTGTGTGTGTGTATGTCAGCTACACACTATTCATAGCCTCCTGCTCCATTTGAAGGCTCTAAAAACAACAGTGTAATTGTCTAATCTTCCACAGCAGGTGGTGCACACAGAAATAAAGCATGTGAAGCCACAGCTTTGCTCTGACCGACCAAGAACATCACATTGTTTCCATGTGATCCCTGTTTTCAGTTTGTTCTGTGTAGACTGGCTGGTGTTTTCATTCCCTGTATTAGCACTGTGTAAGCCATCTTTGTTCCAGCATGATGCCAGTGGCTTAGGCCTGTTCTCCTGTCTTTTGTGCCTCACTCTTTCTATTCCTCCCTTTTTTTCCATGTTTTCACTGTGATTATTTCTCTGTTCTCTAATCCTCTTTTCTCTTGCACATCTTTCTTTTCTACTCTTAATTGTCAGCATAGTCTATAAAAGAAAAAAAAATCTGCCGCTCATGTCTGTTTGCTGGATGCTGCCATACTAATGCATTTGCAGACTAGACTCTGTGCGAAAGTCTTTTCCCCCTGATGCCACTGATGATGCAGATGTGCAATTTGTTCGTGCTTTAGTCTTTTTCACAGCAACAGAAAAGCCGCAGTCAGAGCAGCTGCTGCCAACTGAACAAAAACCCAGGGGGGAGATGCGTAATTTCATCTGCCTGAAAATACTTCCATTATAATAATTCCTCCCTTACATGCATACATCTTTGTGGCACATTTTGGCACAAGCTTGGCTGGATTAGTGACCCAGTATTGCAGGCAACTTTCCTAGGCCCCCAAACTCCAATGGGTCCCAAAAGCCCCTGATTCAGTCTGTCAGTGGTTCAGGTAAATTATAATTTCAGGTAAATTATAATTTACCTGAACTTAACTATAGTTAAATGCAAATTTGGAAGGGAATTTGCTCAACGAAAGCCTAATATGAACTATGGCAGATCTTGCATCATTAGATAATTTTCTCTTGCAGAGGTGCCCCATGATTAAACTTAGAGTTTTAACAATAAACAGACGCAGATTAAGTATTATTCCAGTTTTGGAGTACTGGTTACACTGGATTTAATGGGAATTTAGAGATTACAGAATAGACACATAGTGCAGACATCATTTCTAATATTTATCCTCTAAGTCAGGGATTCAACTTATCAAGACATTTCACATTGATCAAGCGTTCTCACTTTTTTTGTCTTGTAATAATTCTGGTAAAATTAATGCAACCTGTGATGAAATATGCCTACAGTAGGAAATGTGATTTTCTGTTCTTGCTTCTGATCAGTATTTATCGTCTGAACGCTTTTATTTTATTTACTTTTATTGTTTGTTTAAGCTTTCTGTTGTTATATGAACGCAGTACTGGTCTATTAAGAACTTATATGGTCCTTATATCATCCGCGGAATATAACCAAGGGAACCCTGAGTGCTGCGGCAGCCTGCGCGCAGCCGCGGAGGGAGACAGCATCCGAAGAAGAAGCCTCCTCTCCGGGTCTACTTTCCACCGGTATCATTTGCGTCTCACAGAGAGAGGGTTGGTGTAGTATCACCAACGGCTGTGAACAATCTCAACAGTTTATGCCGTAAAAAATAAACCCTATTGACTTTCATCTGAACGGGGTGCATCTTTGCCGAGGTGCTCGATGAAACGTTGCCTTGTCAATTTACCTTATGCCCGTTCATCTTAGATAAAAAGATATTTTAGGATATTATCTTAGCTAGTTAATTGTATTTTGTCATTAGCGCTATAGCTGTCAACTGAAGGGATCCATTTTTTTTCCTTCTCATTATCAGAGACTGTTTTCTGCCCCCTCTCCCTGCCTTCAAGCCAGCTATTCTGGTTGAATCAAGCCGAGAAGCGATTCATCTTCTGAGGAGACCCGACTGACTGCGCCGAAATGGGGGTAAGCGCTAGATTTCTTGTGATTTACTTCGCTATTACGTTGTAGAAAAAAATGTCAGCTATGTCAAAGGTAGCTGTACAGTCTGGATAAAGTAGCCTTGCATTAACGGCTGTTCAGTGTGTCCTTTGAGGAAAGGGTTAAAGGTGTATGGAAGCGCAGGCATGATGTTAGAATGACATTGAACACGGTGGTTTACCTATGACACGTTTAAGCTAGCTGTAACAGTTATTACTGTTTAAACCGCCCTGCTGCATGTATTTTTATTTGTAGTCAAACTGATGTAATTTCTCTCAGAAAGTCATCACATTAGGTGTCTGTCATTAACTGTCATTTATCACACCAAATCACAATAACGACTGAGATTAACGGGTGATTAGAGGGGGGCGACTGTTGCCCTGGACACCGTCTTTTCTTCTGAGGAACATGCGCCAGATTTTTCGTGAGTCAACCCTCCGCATCCAGACTCCAGACCGGTGCGATAGAACCGTAACAGGGTGGTAACGCGTTACAGTAATTGTCCTCGGTTGGTATTTTAGTCTCTTCAGCTTTCAACATAATATATATATATATATATATATATATATATATACATACATACAGATGCCTGTCACTCTTAGGCATCTGGATGATCTGTATTTCCACAATTTAATCACCCAAACACTAAATGGACCGTATGGTTTCCTGCAAACACACTTTTTCATTTTAAGCCCTAACGTCAAACCTAATGTAACGAGCAACTGAACCGAATCAGAGAATGGAGCCCTGTATGCCCAACATCATTTCTTTTTACTAGAAAAAATTAATAGGCTTTTTTTTTTTTTAAAACAAGCTTTTGTGTTTAAAGTAGCGGAGAGATGCACTGCTGACTCTACTGCTTCCAAAAAACGAGATTAAACCGACGAAACATCTGGCACCAGATGCTGAACCCGCTGCAGAGGATTGAGGAAATTCACAGCTTCTAAATACACAATTAGTCAGACCGCATAATGAGACGGAGTCCCTGCAGAAATGAAATGGTTTGAGAATAATATGCAGGTGAAAGGCGCAGTTACTCACTGGAATATATAACCTGCTGGTGGTTAAAAAAAAGAGCGCAGCCCGGACTGCAGAATATCCTGTCATTCCTCTGACTGCATTAACTCCTAATCATCACATATATCGTGTGCGTGTGTGTGTGTGTTGTTAATTATTCCTGATAAAAGCATATTCGTGGATTTTTAAATATGTGGTATATGAGGGTGTGAAGTGGAAATGATCCACAGAGGGTGGCGGCTGTGAATCCATTTTTTCTCTCTCTTCCACCAACAATTTGGTGCATTTTCATCAAACATTACATAATGCAAAGGTGTGTCTTGTCGCTGTCACTGACTGGTGCTCGGCTTGGTAAGGATGTAGATGCAGCTAAGCTCTGGGTACCAAATGGGCACAGACAAGTGCGTCAAAATGGTTCCTCAGCAATGGTCATCCACCCCACCCACCCACTCTTAAAAATATGGATAGATGGGTCCCAATGGAAGATGCTCTCCATGAGGGTCTCTTCTCTCAAAACCTTAGTGATCTGTCAGGTCATGAAGGACATCCTATTTGAGCCACTAAATATAGACTCCATGATGTCATTCCTACTGATAAATCCCTGTTACATTCCTGTAGTATTATTATGAGGCATTATCCACTCCCCATAGTCAGTAGTGAGGTAATACAACTCTATATTGCTTCAAGGAATGTAATAATTTCCTGCAGCATGTCTTATTTGCATTATATTATCAAGTCTTTAAAATCAGGCTAAAGTGAACTGTAGGTTAACTAGCTCCATTTCTTTGGTAGGGTCATGATCCATCCCTGCTAATGAAGTAGGCAATGGTTTCTCCTCTGCTCCACATCTGGGTTTGGGGGTGTTTGGTGGGGGTGGGGGGTAGAGAGTAATTCAGGCCGAGTCGTGGAAATGGTGCCGCTCTGTCACGGTTTGTGATGCTGTCCACTAAATAGCTGGAGGGGGAAACCACGCACAACTCTGACTACTGCGTCAAAGAGTGGAGGAGGAGGGTGGTGTGTGTGTGTATGTGTGTATGTGAGTGTGCATGGGGGAGTGGAGTGGAAACTCCCGTGTTCAGGCTGTGATGGGTGGAGTAAGAGAGGATTCGGGTGAAATAGGCGTGGGGGGGGGGGGGGGGGGGGGGGGTTCAGTTGACAAGGCAACTGGGGCCATTTGATCTGGGCCAATCAATTGATAGGGGATGTTGCTCCAGGAGGCAACAACGATCTGGTTGGGGGTTAAAAGGATAGAAGACAGCGATGAAACAAAGGTCAGCCACTTCAGGCCTCACATGGAGGAAAACTGACCAAGATACTGTGATTTACAGTGAATGGTGGCGGTAGAGAGACAGAGAGATGCCTTTGTGGTGAGTCACCTTGAGAAGGGTGAATACAGGGAAAGATGGAGGAGTGGAGGAATGCAAGAAGAGATGCAGGGATGCTGCTAATGTGCATTGGTGACAAAGATGAGGGAGCAACAATGGAGTTTGAGAAGAAAATGGAGAGATGAACATTGAGATAGAGAGGGAGAAAAAGAAATATACAAGGATGACTTCATCTGCTGATATCCCACAATGCACTGGGTGCGGAAGCTTCAGGGGGAGAGCCAATTGCTGTGGAGGATGGATGATGCGTGGTGTGGCTCTATGTGTACTTTGTGTGTCTGAGGTCTGTTCTCTTTTCATTCACGGGGTGTAATCCATCCATGACCTCGCTCTCCACATCATGAGATCTCTTAATTGTAGTGGCTCTATTTCAATCCAGATGATAATTATCTGTTAAACATAACATTCACCATTATATGAGAATGTGCTTTTCACTATCTGAAGGCATCTCAATATGATCCACTTAATACTGTAAATAATAATTATGAAGACATTTAAAATCATCATGAATGTTTGTTCAGCTCCAATATTGAAAAGTAAAGGAAGCCATCAATAGAGTGGCAACCTAGCAGCAAAATACAATATATAAAACTGCTGTGGCCATACACAGTTAAACATTTTAGTTTAATGTATTAACCATTCATTAACCTAATAACATTATGTTCACACATCATGGCTGCCATAGTTACACTACTGGGCTTCTTTTGTACAAATATTTATGTAATTCATTTATTTAATCCAGTGTATTATAATATATATATATATATATATATATATGTATATATATATATTGTGTATTTTTTTATGTCATCTCCCTCCTCAAATTTGTTATTTTAACCTTTTTCATTCAAATAGTTCTTTATGTGTTTTCGTACCATCGCCTGTCTCTGTGATTCTGTAATATTTGGATAAATTTTATCATATCTCATCTCATTTTATCACTTAAGGAATCAAGGTATTGTGTTGTGACAACTAAAGGAGAAAAAGCACGTTTCTAGCAACATTACCAATTAAATCTGATAATGTTTGAGTTTTAAGTGACTCATTCTATTTGTAACATTTTCAGATTTGGTGTATTTTGATGTGAAGTTGTTCCATTTGTTTAACCAGTTGTTGATTTAGGGGGTGCCATCTTCCGATGGTAAATTGATGAGCACCAATGTTGGGATAAATCAGCTTTCACTTTATTCTTGTGCATAATGAAATTTAACATGCAGTTCATCTAATGATGCCTCTCATCAGCTTTTTTTTTTTTTATCATAGTTTGCTGGTAAAACCATTTTTTTACTGCAGATGTTGAATTTTAAATTGAATCCCATGGTTGACTCTTGAGGGAGATTATTCTTGACTGGGTTTAACCATCACAAGAAACATTAAATCACATAAAATGACTTGAAAGATTAAAACAGTCAGAATGGTGATAGTGATGTGCAGACCCTTAAACTGTTGTCCTGCAGGTGAGTCTATAAATCATGATCTGACCAGCCATTTATTCTGTTACCAAACAGTGAAGCTCTGGAAACGTGTAGGTTCATCTGCTGACCATATCTGTAATCTATGGTCTGTGGACATCATTTTAGCTCAAGACCATAAAAACTGAAACACCTGCTGGGAGCCTCAAGTAAATGGTAGCTTTGACACACAAGGGCAATTCAAAGTGCATGCATTAAGCTAAATACACACATGCAGGAACAAAGCAGCTGTATGTACAGTATGTGATTGTAGTGATTTGACTGATATTTATGGGTTGAAGCTGACTCTTGGGGGCAGGAATAATGTGTAGTCCGTTTACTCACACTCAGATTTGACATTTGACATCACTAACAAGCAGCCCTGGCAGTTTAAATGTGCTGAAATGCACAGTTCATCGTTACATATGTGATTGTAGTTGCACCATATATGTTCTCTTGGACATGGACTTTGTTGCACAATTGTTCCAGTCCGTCAATATCGTGCAGACTCTCCCCTCCTGTCCCTCGCTAGTTTCCATTTGTGTGTGTGTGGGTGTGTGGATGTGAAATAAGGTGGATCCATACTACAATCATGGTTTTCCAATGCCACTGATTGTGTTTCACTTCAAATGCACTATGGTGTCATTTTGACATCACTTCCCATCTGTCAGGCTAACAAGGGGTGACTTAGGTGTAAATGATATCTGGTGGCTTTCTACACCTTCTTCAACACTACGGTACAGAAATGACAGGGAGGGTGAGAGAGTGAGAGGACCCCGCACACTGAACATTACAGCAGTATTACATAACACACCTTCACATTAAGTACATCATTAAAAAATTCCAATACCCCCCCCCCCTTCCTCCACCACAGTTGACTTCAATTATTTAGATGGACCTAGCGGATTGGATGTTGCTAGGAAACCTTACATCTCCTATCTATCATGCCATTGGAAGTAGATGCTGTCAATCTGATTCTGTCAACAACTGCCATTTTCTATCGCACTCCCAGACATGTTGCGCTGCATGAGGTGACACATAGTTAAATGGTGGGAAACGCACAAAATCTTTGGTCTGGCTTATTAGAAATCTACCCTGGCAGCCATCCAGACTTTCACTGCACAAATATTTCACATTTCAGAATCAAGTAAAAAACAAAGTGATCTCTTATCCCTCCTCATCATGCAGAGTGTGGCACAGACTGTCTCCTCATAATGAAACCTCGATGCCGATGAGCAGATCACAGTACAAGAGAGAAGAGAAACAGATGGACAGCCTGGAGGGAGGAGAATGTAAACAAAGTGGGAGGGTGAAGGGAGGGATAGATGATGGAGGAACCCTTTTACACTCTTTGTGTGTGTGTGTGTGTGTGTGTGTGTGTGTGTGTGTGTGTGTGTGTGTGCGTGCGTGTGTGCGTGTGCGTGCGTGCGTGCATGCGTGTGTGTTTGCCAGTCAGTCTATCAGTATTTTCTAGGTCGGTCGACCCACTGATCTATGTGATAATCCTATTCTTTGTGTAAACTCCACTGGAGGTAGCAGCGAGATCCTCCATTCAAAAGATCTGAGATAAAAATGTGACATTTTAGTCACTGGAACATCATCAGATTTAGTTAAAAAAAAAAATAGGCTAAATACAACACGATGAGCTTGGCTAAATACCAAATGGTTTAGTGCCAGCTGGTGAATATTTCACCATGGTTACAGTATGGAGGCTGCTGGTAGAGTTAGAGGTAGAGTATATTTGTAGTCAACCCTGATCAAGTTATAACTGGTTCTGAATATATATATATATATATATATATATATATATACAATTTATTTAATCAGGAAGTCACAATGATATCAAGATCTTATTTACAAGTGTGACCTGAGTACAGAAAAATAAAATAGATAACAAAAAAGAGCTATCATTAGCAGAAATACAAATATTCAGCAGTTTAAATATACCTACATTCAGATGTGTATTCATACAAGTGGACATGTGTTTATATAAACAGCGATCAGAATTTACATTTAAATTCTTTTAAATATGCATTAAGATACAGAACCAGATAGACACCAGGTAGACAAAACAATTAAGTGATAATCATAATATGGGCAGAATCAAGCCCTGCAAACAAGCAACAATAGAACAATCCGCCACTGTCATGTAAAATGACCATTAAGATAAACAAACTAAACATTAACTAAAATCCAGTCATGGAAATTAATGAGGAAATCTATCTTGGAGATACTGATCTTAATAATTAATGCCCCCTTTTCTCATTACAGTGCATTGGTAGATATTTATCTGTGTTCTGATCTCTACCTTTTAATTAATGAAGAGTTTATTAATTGTTGTTGTTATTTTTCAAACCCAACATGTATTAATTCATCCTGGAACTAGGAAGCGCTGATAAAATGTCCCTGTTTCATGTCTGAGATTTTACCAGTGATTTCAGCAGATTAAAAAATGGCTTATCCAGCCTTCCTCAGACCTGTGGTCCCCAGCGCCGCAGGCCAGGCTGGATACAGAATCCCAGCAGAACAGACTACACATGTTCAGGAAGCTCAATCTGTCCTGTAGCTCAGTATGGAACATCTGGATGCTGCTGAAACCTCCTCAAGGTTTTACAGCCTGTAACAAGACAGAGAGCAGGCATGATGTACTTGAGCAAAGGAAATTAAATGGAGGAAAATATCCTTTAAATTAATTCGGTTTAATCATGGGTGACATTGAAAGCAATCAATATCAATAAAATAATATGTCATGATATAACATGTCAGCCTGTCTCAAAAGGTTGGTGCGCAGTTGTATACGTGTCCTGGTTTGGTTCAGAAATGTCCTTGAAAGTCACATTATGTCTGTAAAATCAAATTTGGCGGGGGAATATGTTGCCCTTGATAATTAGGAGTTCACTTTCTTCATTTCACCCTGCTCATATTTCTTTCACCGAGTTGTCAAATATTTATATGTGAATGTGACACGTGTCCCCTGTGAGACTGTGTGTGATTCAGTGGAGCCCAGGAGATTTTCTTTTCAGTGCATTTTAGGAATAAAAAATAAAGAGGTTGAAATAACCAAGTATGTAGCCTTAGGCAGAAGATACATTAAAGAAGAAATGCAACACAAACAGAAAAAAAAAGTCAGTATTATAAAAGCAAAATTGACGCAGAGGGTAAAATAGCACAGCTCTCTTATATAATACTTTCTAGCAGTAAACTGAAGTCTAAACAAATCTAAGTGTAATAGTACAAATAATGTGTTCACTGTATTTGTTCAGATGTATTGAGCTGCTTGGAAGTGCTGCTGACTTCATACATCTTAAGGAACTGCAGCACTGAAGGGGTCTGTTGATGTGTTTGAGTCAATGGCCTTGTCGCCTCGGCAGTCATCATCCTGAATGGATGCGTGCGCTCATGAGCACGTGAGCAGAGGAGAGGGAGAGCCGAAGGGAAGCAGAGTTCTGACAGTTCTGCTCTGACAGACTACGAGTTGAGATGGTTAGAGATGGATTTTCGCAGTTTTCTGTAGTCAAATATGCTTTTTGGTGATTTTAGTTTTGGCTTTACCTCATTTAGATTGGTTAACATTGTGATAGTGATTAGGTGTTGTCAGGAATCACTGTGAGGTGAGGCGAGGGTGTAAAGAGAAAGAAATCTGATCATTGCCCTAGTGTGAATATATTCAGTGGATGTACCCAGAGAAATACAGAAATTGTAATTACATGAATGAGTAAGGATGAATGAGAGACTGTTGAAAAGATGGGAGAGAGAGAGAGTGATTGAGAGGGGATTATTATTGTTCACTGGGTTAATCTGTCAGTGTAGTAAACAGCAGTAATCTGATGGCCCACTGGACACAACTACCCGGGGGAACAGTGCACCTCCTAACAGATGGCACCTCACACACACACACACACACACATGAACACACATAAACATACAGCGCATGCAGCTTCACAACTACACGCACGTTTTCAGTCGAGCAGAAAATAAACATGTGTACAAGTGGACAGATGGAATAAAAGTATTCTTCACAGAGGAACACTAAAAAGCAGACATGTATGGGTCTATGAGTTTGTATACACATATTATACACTGTGAACAGTGAATGCACACACACAAAACTACCATTGTGGATTTTTTCAAAGATGCCACGAAACAAAGTTCTTGGGAACTAAATTATTTTGTAAATTATTTTCCCTAATTTAGAGACCCTCACCTGATCACACATGAGCATTATTTCTCAGTGGCATATTACACATGATGATATGGTAACATATTACAATGAAGTAGGCTGATTTTAAATACATAAACATTTATTTAAAGTAAATGAAAAAGTATTTCCACAATAATCTGAACACAGTCTGACATTTTCAATCCATTCAAACTAAAATTCTGTATGTCTCTGCTACTTCCTGAACACAAACAATTTAAAAGCTCCTAATGATGTTTGGCCACTGCCCAAAATGAATAATGAAACATAACAAGTTCAGCAGTTCAAACACGGAGTCTAATGAAGCTTAAAATATGTTCACATTCAATAAATTCCTCATACATTTTATAGTGTTTCACCCAATCGCCACCGATCCACTGTTAATCAGAATGTAAATTTTTATGACTCAGCTCGCCCAGTCCGTGGTTTAACCACTGTGCCCGTGGATATAACTGCAATTCACACATCAGCAGCATCAATAAACAAAGTCACTTTTGGTCATTTATGAACGCTAAGAAACAGAAGCAACATTTAGGATCAAAGAAGGTAGAGCAACGGTGGCAGGTTCACACACAAAGGTGTCAAAACACAGGTTTAACTAAAATGTCCAAATAGGCTCATCGTTCAGGAGCAAGCACAGAATAGACTTGTCGCTGTCAGCCATATTACTAGTGTTGATGGTCTTCCGGCAAGTGTTGTTGTCACAGTGAGGGATTGTTTGACCAAAGCAATCCTTATGCCTATAACATTCGACTAGTCTTTGTTACATTGGTCATGTGACAATGTGACAGGCACTTTTCTAAGGCAGAGATGGAGGAGCTGTGGTACACACAATTGGCGTTAAATGGAAGATTCATTATGAAAAAAACATATTGTACTAAGAACATAACATGAATGGTTAATATATTTTCTATTAGAGGCCCCAAATTTGATATTAGTAAGAGTCTATTTATTACCATATGTATATAATGAATCTATAAGAAAAATACATATTGAACATGCACTCACATTTTTCCACATACATGTATAAAGCAAAGTTCATGACTTATGTAAACGTTGATTACATATAGGCATTCATAAAAAAAAAAAACATTTCTCATGCACACGCTCTGAAGTAAAACAGGACCAGTGCACACAAACAGATTTATATAGGTAAGAGGATGTAAAACATGTCTGGCAGTATGTTTAGTTGATGTCAACAAGCCATCACTCACCCAGCTTTTCATCCACTGAGAAAAAAAAAAACATACGGTAAGCAGCATAAAACAGTCATCAAATCAGTGTGAAAGCACTTGGTCTAAACTAATCCACATAAGAGCTTTCCCAAAATAAGTCCCCGCTCATCAGGCAGAGTTAAACAGAATCTGAATCTCACTATATTTATTTCCACACTTCATTTGTATTAGGGTTACATGGTGGTGAACAGTGTTGTGTCAGTTCACACTTAAAAACAACTAGTTCAAAATTCCGTTCATACAGCTGAAAACGAACTAGTTCACATTCATTCGTTCCATTTTTTTTATATGAATAAAGGGCGATATTCTTTTTCAATAGAACTTCCTTCTACCCTTCCATCACCAACCCCAAATCATTGCCACTCCCAAACTAAATGAATCATTGTATGCCACTGACACAGACATTAGTTACATTTAAAATCCGTATATAAATATAGTCATGCTGGGCCGTGTCTATGGAGACATCATGCGGTGCGCCATAAAACTGTCGTAAAATGTGTCACTCACGTCATGTTCACGTTCATCATTTGTAAACAAATTTGTTCAGTTCAGCGTTCACTAAAAATATGAAAGTGTTGAACGTTCATGCACAACAAGCGTTCATCTGCCTGATGAACAAATGTCAAGTCTTAATGTGTCGCCAGTAGAAAGTCTTCACCCATTTAGCTGCACACCGTGGAAACGCCTCCCAGAAATGTCTGAGTTTTGTCTTAAAGTAAAATTAAAATGAACTTCATAAGGTTAAACAGGCTGTTTAAATTCTCAAAACTGATGAAAAAGATTTCCCTCCAGCACTGGATTCATTTAATTACCCATACTTCACTTTAGTCACCCTGCTTCCTAAACCCAATTAGCATGTAATAAGTTGTCTTAATGTGTCTGTGCTTCTAAAAACACATCCATTTGTGGTTGCATTGTTCAGATCTACATGTTTCCCTGCTGGGCTACAATTGATTTCCTGTGTCTGCATGGTCTTTTTGCCAAACTGCTTTCTTTTTCTTTATCTGACTAAAGGGCAGTGGAATCAAGGAAAATATAGACATTCAGCTGTCTGATGCATGATTCATGAATTCTTGGTCACTATATTTTAAAGACATGTAGCTCCAGCTTCCCATTACACTGCAAGTAATGTGGAAAGAAACTCAGTCATTTTGAGGGCAAAACAAGGGTTCCACCATTCACCCAAAGCTCATATGCCTGCACAGCATTTTATTAACCCTAACCCTTATTAATTAAATCAGGTGTGTTGCCATTTTAGCGTCCATCTGTTAACTCCTCATGCTCTACTCCTGCTAATGTTAAAAGTGACCCTAAGTTGCTGAAACAGAAATTGCAATTTTTGTGACATCACATTAGGTTTGTTTGAACAATGTAGAGTTTTGGTTGTGATGCAAATTTTATATTTTTCCCATTTGAGTTTAGTTGATGATTTGACAAGCCTTATTATGGTAATATAACTTTCTGCAATGCATTGGGTTTCCACTGGTTCAACAAAAAGATTTCTTGGCACAGTCCTCCAGACAGGGAGTTTGATAAATTCCCTTTGGGAGGTAAAAGAATAAAAATAGGAACACACAGGAACACTGTAGAAGTAATAAGAGTTTACATCAGGGTCTTAGTGGAAACCTCAACAAAAAAAAAAAAAAATCAGTGTTGGGTGTAGTCCTATGTGACAAAGTTTAATATTGAAATAAAAACAACCTGTACTCTCAGCAGGATTTGTAGATTTAAAAGAGGGCGGGTTCACATCCTGCCTTTCATTCTCACATACTCCTGTTTCTATGGGAGCTGTTGCGGTGAGCTGAGCAGCTGGCTGACATTTTATTTCTTTGCTAGAAACCCTCAGGATGTTCATTCTGGAGCATAGAAACAAGAAAGGACCACACACACACACACAAACACACACACACACACACACACACCAACCAACAACAACAACAACAACAACTTCTTGACGAGTTGACATCCCATCTGATATCTTAGAACTCTACTGCTCAGAATAGTGAAATTATAATCACAGAAAGCTGCAGGTTTTGACATACAAACACATGTCAACATGTGTTCATGCAGTGTTAAAAAAAAGTCTTTACACTACACACTAATTTAGGACATTGGTGTTTATGAATATCCCAAGATGCACGTCACAGTTACTGGCATATTTTTTCTTCCATCCTGTGTCCTGCATTATCCTTTCTCTCTCTCTCTCTCTCTCTCGCTCTCTCTCTCTCTCTCTCTCTCTTTCTCTCTCTCTCTCTCTCTCTCTCTACCTTCTGGCCCTTCCATTTCCCTCGATCAAACTCTCTCTTAACAGTTTCCAGATTGCTATTTTTCCTGCTCCTCTCAGACACAGCAGCGTTCTCTGTGCTGTGAATGTCAGTAGCCTAAATAGCGGTGGTGTAAATTGCAGTTCAAGTGGAGCTGTTGAGACGGGCCTGTGCTCTAATGATGCCACATCTAATCAGGAAGTGTCAAGTTCCCCTCCTCACACCAGGGGATTACATCTAAATTTGGATCTCAATCTAGATGTTTTGACTGGGTCTAAATATGGAAGCAAAAACGGGATTTAGGCAGTGAAACATGTTTTGTTACAATTATTGTATTATTGATCAGTGGTAATCCTAAGTGATAAACTGTTATTGCAGCTCCAAGTAGGATAGTCAAGGGATTTTTTGGCCCGACTTTCTTGCCTTTTCTCTCAGGTGATGAGTCCCTAAAATAGATAGACTTGGTTTGGACTGTGTCTAAGTGTCGGGAAGACGTCCTCTTGTGCTGCAGTGAGAATAATAAAGAGTGTCAGCTGTTAAAAAAATAAAAGTAATGTGTTCATATATATGTATTTATTATATGACAGGATGACACTGAGTGATCCTGTGTTTGTGTGTTGACAGTATGGACGGTCGGACAGCTACCGCGTGGCCACCACGCAGGACAAGGATGAGAAAGAGTCGCCCAAGAAGAAGGGAGGCAAGGATCTGGATGACCTCAAGAAGGAAGTTCCCATCGTACGTACACTGCCTCTTACTTCTGTGACCTCACTGACATTTTCTGAAACTGAACAACTTGCCCTAGATGCTGAACACTATAGTGGTTTCATATGTCTTGAATCTACAAGTTTGAGGGCACACGAGTACAGAAAACCCTAATTTAAATTCAAAACACAACTAGTTGTCTTCATAGACAGAATCAACAAAAGCCTCGAAGTCCCAGCTGAGTGGTGAGGAGTTCATAGATACTACATACTACAGATAGTACATCCTGGCCTCACTCCAGCTTTCGAAGAGCTAGCATCCAGCTGTAATCTAATCTCCCTGTTTGAAAAGGAGAATACAGAGACGTAGTAGGCCTATTTCATAGCAGCTGGTGCACAGTAGTGGTACAGTGTGGTTTGAGGTAATATGCCAGAGCAATTTAATCCTGTTGTGGAAATCCATTTTCCCCTGCATGGGGCAGGAAGCCAAACCCACAGGATATCCCTTTGATATAAAATCATATGAGCTGGTTCAGATAAACCAGTGATTTCCATTATGTCATAGATCAATCCTGAAAAAATCTACAACTTCTTTTAGGGACATTTGTAAAGTACAGAACATTCATTTTTATAAAACTTATCACCACCAAGGACCCAGAACAGTATGTGGGGTTCTGTAATCAACAGTCATCTGCATTTATTTCTTGGTTTCAATTCATTTTCTGTTGTCAGTTCTGCAAATGATAAATACATAATGTTGGAATTTAAAACATGATACCAGAATGCTTGCAATAAAATTCAAATTATTTTAAATGTTTACATTTTCGGATAGTATATTTAGATAATGTATGATTTAGTTTGAATATAACTTTGATTTGGTTTGATAATTGAGTTTTAAGTTGACTTTCTCTTTTCATTCTTTGTAGACGGAACACAAAATGTCTGTTGAGGAGGTTTGCAGGAAATACAACACTGATATCGTCCAGGTGAGTTTTTGAACTTTTCTTTCATCAGCTCAGATTCATTGGATTGTTTCTGTCCTGATTTAACACATTGCTAATGATTCAATAGTTCACACTGATATATCCCTGTCATTACACCTTTTTTAAAAATCTATTTAGATTTTGTAGTTTTCATTTTATACAAATATGTCCCATTCAGAACACAATTTTACTTTAACTTCTTCTCTATCCCTGCCTCCATTTCTACTGCCCTCATGCCTCTGCTCACTTACTTCTCTTTTAACCCATCTTTTCTCCCTCGTTTCTGTCCATTCCCTCTTCTCCTCTCAGGGTTTGACCAATGCTAAGGCAGCAGAGTTCCTGGCCAGGGATGGCCCCAACGCCCTGACTCCACCCCCCACAACCCCAGAGTGGGTCAAGTTCTGTCGCCAACTGTTCGGTGGCTTCTCCATCCTGCTGTGGATTGGTGCCATCCTCTGTTTTCTGGCCTACGCCATCCAGGCAGCCACAGAGGACGAGCCTGCTGGAGATAACGTAAGTACAAGTTCGTAGTGGATGGATGGATGATGATAGAATAGAATAAATTCTCAGTCTACCACCACCACTGTAGACGAGGCTTGATGATTTGAAGTGAACCAGAGCTGCTAAAGTTACTAGATAGAATTTACTTAAAATAAAAAGATCAGTACCTCTGAGAAGCTGGGTATCAGAAACCACTGAAGGAGGATAGAGAAGGGTGCATTTCTTATAGTCTGTGTGTTCCCTGTCCACCAGCAAATCACTTTACAAAGCAGTTTTCTGAGTCACTACTCCTGAGGGACGAGGCTGTGTCAGTGATAAAAGATGTGTCAGCTGTTTGTCCAAATCATGCCAGCCGACTCATCTTTAGAGTGACAGACACCATCCTGTTAGCATCATTTTTGGGCCCGCCAAAGGGAGCATATGACTCCCGGCATCGGTAATGGCAGGGTAAGAGAAGGGTGTTCACAGGTCAACACTGTTTCATGTCGGGTCAGAGAGCAAAGTAAAGCTGCGAACTGAGGCTAAACGGCTCAGACACACAGCATGAAAGGACAAAATACTTGGTCTGGACCACAGGGGAGGACTCCGGGTGAAACAACAACAGTGAGTGACCGAGACTATATCACACACCCAGAGTATAACTTCACACTCCAATAACCTGCCACAGTCATGTCAGATGTTACAGGACATACAGGGAGTGTTGCAGGATTTAGACCCTCTAATGGTGATCCTTTAAAACATGAGACGATAGACACACCAGCACAGTCATAAACCCACTAACAGATGTAGACAGCAAACAGACGGACAGCCTCCAAGTCACTGAGTCCACATTAAACCACTTGCTATTGTGGTTGTCAGCTACAGGATGTGAAACAGGAATGAAGGGCTTGGATGATTTGTTTCTAGAGTTTAAACTTTACAGGAGCATCAGCTTCCTGAAATATCTTCTTCACCTCTCACTGTCTAAAGTTCAGTGTTTCATGTCAAAATATCTGACTGATGAATTATTCTCTGTCTCTCTCCTGTGGTCTATTTTTCTCTTTCCCTCCTCTCATGTGATGCATTTTTAGATAAAGGTGAAGTCACTTAATTAATTTCTGCATTAAATATGAAAGTCTCATCTTTTTCTCTTCCTCCTCTCTCTGTCTCTGTCTCTGCCTCTGTAGCTGTATTTGGGTATTGTGCTGTCAGCTGTCGTCATCATCACCGGCTGCTTCTCCTACTTCCAGGAAGCTAAGAGCTCAAAGATCATGGAATCCTTTAAGAACATGGTCCCTCAGGTAACAGACACCTAACAGTCCTACACAAGGATATCATGGGGAATTGTTTCTGACAATTTCTGCAAAAAGTGCCAAATTTTTTTAAGGGTTATTGCAGAGAGGCATTGATTTCAATTTCCCCAAAAAAAGTAAAAAAAAAAAAAAAGAAAGAAAAAAAAAAAAAGAAAACTTGTATTTTAAATGTAATGTCATGTAAATGTGTTTTACAAAGGTCTTCTTATGTGATATTTCATTAAATTAAAAAAATAATAATAAAAAATATATAATAAAATGTTTTTGTACGAGATTTTAGCCAAAACACTGGATGAAAATTCCCAGTATTATTGTTCCAGACCCTGAATTATACAAAATATGCGGCACTTATACTAATTAGATTTTTTTTTTTATTAGATAATCCATCTATCCATCCATTTTCTGCGGCCATATTCCCATGCAGGTTGTGTTTAAAGATATTATGAGAAATTATTGTTATATACTGCTGGGAGGTGTCACACAAATGTCAGTAAATTCATGCACTTGGGAAATAATTCTTGGCCAGATCATCACTCCTGGTTTTCACTGATGCTTTGGCTGGTATGACCCAGGTTTTAAATTCCTGTGTGGTACTAAAATTCTCTTTAAAAGTCTTGAATTTGACTTTGTGAACCCTGCAGAAACCCAGTTGTGATAATCTTTAGGGAAAATGCTGATTAAAAAATCTACATGAAAAAATCTAAGTAGAAGAAGAAATTTTTAGGTTATAGAAAAAGAAAACAATGTTTTTAGATTTGTATAGCCTTTAAAATTAAATTTAAATAAATCAGTTAACTGTGATATGGTTCTGAAAGATTTAAAGTCCCATAAAGAAGCATGTAATATTTCCAATTATTGTTAAAAGGCATGTATCACAATAATAGAAGATGGTAATAAAAAAAATCTTATTTTGAATGAAATCTACAATAATGGTGGTTCAACACATAAAACGAACACTTATTCCACTCATACATTGCTATAGGTGTGTAGAAATCTCCTTAGAGGAAACTTATTCTACTTCATATTCTCATTTGAAAATGTCAACGACAGAGTTGTTGGTTTTAGACTAAGGTAAAATAGTAACATTCCTGGTTTGAAAGCAAGCAGGATGTTGTATTACATTGGGCTCCTAAGTCATTCAGGTGTTTTTTAAGTGTAAAGCTCTATTTTTATGACAGTATCATACTGTCACAGCTTTCATGTTATTCCTCTGATTTCCTTATCCACCTTTCAATTACTTTAGTTTTTACTCTTTACCACTTCATCTCTGACCTTTCTGTAAATAGTGTCTTTACAGATATTTTTCTTATTTTTGGAAAAAGGCTTCAACTCTATGATAGCTGGCTGTGCTTTTGTCTATTTTTTATGTTAAACAAAACAAGAAGCTAGGTATTAACATATACAGTAAGTAATTCCCATAAAAAGAATCTCTCTCCCTCTGTTTCTCTTCTTCTCTTTCTCTCTCTCTCTGTTCTTAGCAAGCCCTGGTGATCCGTGAGGGAGAGAAGATGCAGATCAATGCTGAGCAGGTGGTGGCAGGAGATCTGGTGGAGGTGAAAGGAGGAGACAGGATCCCCGCTGACCTCCGCATCATCTCCTCCCACGGCTGCAAGGTGAGATTCAGGCACAGATGCACTCCAGTAATTATACAGACCCAAGGAGACAACCGCAGTAAGGTGTCTCTAGAGAATCAAGTTTCCAGTCTCAACATCAGGTAATCAGAGTGAGAGTGATTCATTTCATCACACATGAGGTTTCAGCTCATTCACTTTCAGTGGCCAAGAGTAAAAATGTGATTGCACAGTAGAAGTCAGTGAATGTGTAAGTAATAGTAATATGAGTTTCTGTCCACTCTTTGGAAATCCACCTGATGTGTTGTTTGATAATTTATTAACTAAAACAAGCTCGTCATCTTCACAGTGCTTCACAAGCTACAGATAAACAGATGAGTTGTTTATTTTTATGCTAAATTCATACAAACCTTCAGTGTTTCTGCAGGTTCTTATATGAATTTTAATTCATACTCTGAATGTTTGCTCCAAAGACATTTTTATGAAATGTAATGTGTGTATAAAAACACAAGAAAGAGCACCACAAACAAGAATTCATTATTCATTAGCACAGGAGGTATGAATGAAGAAGATCAAAACACTGAAAATACAAACAAGCCGTCTCTCTGTCTGGCTTTGTGTGTAGTCTTACCATCTATACACTGAACCAGATACTCACTGCTTTATCTTCTTTGTCACTCTGTCCAGGTGGACAACTCATCCCTGACCGGGGAATCAGAGCCCCAGACCAGGTCACCTGACTGTACCCATGACAACCCCCTGGAAACCCGCAATATTGCTTTCTTCTCAACCAACTGTGTCGAGGGTAAGGTCACCATCTCCATCGTCTCTGCACAACACAAATCATTATTATAACATCACTGTGTGTATCATCCACTGATTGGGTTTCCACTTTTCTTCTCGTAGAAACATTTCGTATGTGTGTGTGTGTGTCTGTGTGTGTGTGTTCACTCATATGGCTACATCTGTGTGTTTGTATTGTTCTGGTTCAGCGCTCAGACAGTTCTGCAAACAAAGACGCTACACATTAGCTTTTATGAAAGTGTTTGGTCTGACTGAGCATCAGTGACATCACTGGTCATCAGAAGAGCCCTAGGCCTTGAAGTGTGACCTCATGTAAACTTGTACTTATGATAAGACAGGAAGGCCTTATAACTGACACTATGCTGCTCACAGTGGTAGATTGCAAAAGAGTGATATGTGGTGCCCCCTCATGGACTCACTGTTACATTACATTAAGACCCTCAAGTCCTGCACTCTCCTTCTAACCATCATTGCTCAGTCAAACCTGTGCATCCATTCATCTTTACCCTCCATCTTTATATTTTATTCTTGTTATTTCTGCCACTGTTTTCCTCTTATTTTCTCATAAAGATCATTTTTATAAACCCTGCTCTCTCTACTCTCTTCCTCCAGGAACAGCTCGTGGTATCGTTGTGTGTACTGGCGATCGTACAGTGATGGGCCGTATCGCCACCCTCACCTCAGGCCTGGAGACTGGCAAGGTGACATTCATTATTATTAATTATCTGACAGTGGTCTTTTGTGTCTTATACAGGCCAAATAATGGAGGTTGCTTGCTAGAAACAGGCTTTTTTTGTTTAATTTTTGTTTAATGCTTAATGTAAAGACAACATCTTATCTAAGAAGTTTTCTAACATAAGTGTCCTGGATCAACTGACCTTTAATAGCTGCCAAACCATAAGGAAATATCATGTGCCTGAGCTTCAGTGTCTAGAGTTTTTAGTAAATTCTAGTTTCTTTGTTTCATTCAGTGTAAACTAATTATTTAGACAGAACAGCTACAAAAATTCATCTACTTCAGTCAATCTAAATATGTATTCTGCTCCTCAGACGCCCATTGCCAAGGAGATCGAGCACTTCATCCACATCATCACGGGTGTAGCCGTCTTCCTCGGTGTGACCTTCTTTGTCCTCTCAATCATCCTCGGTTACAGCTGGCTGGAGGCTGTCATCTTCCTCATCGGTATCATTGTGGCTAATGTGCCTGAGGGACTGCTGGCCACAGTCACTGTGAGTTGGCAGAGAAATAGGAAGCTAGTGTAGTAGTTTAGTTTAGTTTTTTTAATTGGTGAGAGGAACTGAACTGTTAGTGTTCTAGTGTGTGTCTGTGTTTACAAGGCTGTTGTTCATTTGTATGATTCCCTTAAGCTGTTGTTTTCGTTGTGTTTTTTTGTGTGTGTGTTTTTTTTGGGGGGTTTTTTTGTGTTTTTTCTTTGTGTGTTCTTATCTCTCCTCAGTTCCCCATGTTTTGTGTGGACTTGGGTCAAACCCTGTTTTCATTTGCTTATTTTTTACAGAAATCTAAGAAACTATGTAAAATCAGAAAAAATACATTATTTTTGATACAGTGACATCTTTCCAAAACAGCTTTCATATGTTTTAAATGACATGAAACACTTAACACTACAGGACCCTTTATCTGTTCAAACAGCAACCAACTCAAGTCCACTGACACTAAAACTAGACATTATTTATAGTTAGTTATCCCATAAATAAGCTACACTTTTTGTAAATTTTGTGATTGAGAGACTGATCTCGCACTACTAATGTTACATATCACTCATCAGATTCCCTGAAGCTTGATTGTGTGCTCTCTGTATGTGTTGGTGTAAATGTGGATATTTTGTGTTGTGTACAGTGTTGTGGCTGATGTTGTCTCATTGTGTTGCTGTTTGTCTTTGACCCTGCTTCTCTTTTCTTTGTGCTTGTGTGTTTCCTATGGTTTGTGATGTTGCTGTATGTCTGTGTGCATTTGTGTGTGTGAGTGTGTCTGTGTATTTTTGTGCTTTAACATTCTCTATGTGTCAGTATCAGCTTGTGTGGTGAAGGTGGTGTTTTGTCTCTGTTTGTGTGTCTCTTTCCATCTCTCTTTCCCAAGGCAGTCCCATATGCGTTTGTGTATCTGTTTCTCTCTCTCCATCTTCCTCTTTGTGTGTCTCTCTCTCTCTCTCTTTTCCAGGCCAGTCGCGGTGCTGTCTGCAATGACAACGGCTAGCTAATGTAATGACATAAGGCTAATGACTAATGAATTCGGCCTCCTCTGCTTGGCCTTGGCTAGTTCTGTTTGGCCCATGGTTCTTGCCGTATTTGGCATGATGACATAATGCACCGCTGCTCTGCTTCACCGCTTCACTCGTTCATGCCTCATGTTCTTTCTGCATCGCTCATTGGGCTGTGTTTTTATTTTTGGAAGGATGTTTTTAGTGCATTTTGCTAGAGATGGACATTGTGAGGAGCAGGATTAACATCTCCAGGAGTGCAGGTGGTTTAGCTCTCAGGTGTGGTTAATGATTTGAAGCACAGTATGGCATTAATGTGTCTGCCTATTGGCAAAAGTTTGTTTTGTGCCTGGAGATGTTCATCTTTGCTGTTAGTTGTCTCACATAGATGCTAATTATTATTTCTCTTTCTCCTTTGGTTTGTTTCCATTCTCTCCTTTTGTCTTATTTTATTGTCGACAACCTCTCTCCTCCTGCCTCTCCTTCCTCTCTCTGCTGTTCATGTTTCCTCTCTCAGGTGTGTCTGACACTTACTGCTAAACGAATGGCGCGTAAGAACTGCCTGGTGAAGAACTTAGAGGCCGTTGAAACTCTCGGCTCCACCTCCACCATCTGCTCTGACAAGACGGGCACCCTGACCCAGAACAGGATGACCGTGGCCCACATGTGGTTCGACAACCAGATCCATGAGGCCGACACCACTGAGGACCAGTCTGGTGAGATTTTACTCTGTCCTGCTAAATTACCGTCTTCCTGAAAAATAGTAAGAATATTATGCCCTTGGTTTCTCCATGGCAGCATAAACTAATGGCCAGCAACCAACATGATTATCTGCCAAGAACCAAATGCTTATAAAATATGTGTTAGGTTGAGACTTCAAATACTGATCAGTGCTGTTTTGTTTTTATCAAATCATTGGTCTTAACCTGTTGTTATGCTTTTCCTTTTCTAAACATTGCACACTGGCTCTGACCACCAATTAAATCAAAGTAAAACGTGTATCAAACAGCCTTCCTGCTTGGTTGATGGATGAAACTGCATTCTGTTGAAATTCATGTTTAGATACATGAAGTGTTGATTTGAAACCACAGACTAGAAAAGAAGAGTTGTTTGTCAGCTGTGATATAAGTGGGAAAAGGAGATGTGGCTGAGATACTTGTGAATAAATTTCATTTTCTAGGCTCCTCCTTCGACAAGAGCTCCACAACATGGGTGTCCTTGGCCCGCATCGCTGCCCTGTGCAACCGCGCTGCGTTCAAGGCTGGCCAGGAATCTTTGCCCATCCTGAAGCGTGATGTTGCCGGAGATGCTTCAGAGTCAGCACTGCTGAAATGTATTGAGCTGTCATGTGGCGGCGTCAAGACCATGAGGGACAAGAACAAGAAGGTGGCCGAGATCCCCTTCAACTCCACCAACAAGTATCAGGTCTGTCCCCCTCTGTTTACTTGTGCAACTGGAGAAAGAATGTATACGATCACAAACAGACCACACCAGCTCAAAATAACATGAACTGAAACCAGAAGATTTATAGTTCTTTAATGGTTATGATACTGACTTTTAAATCTTTTCCCTTCAGCTCTCAATACACGAAACTGAGGATGAAAACAACAATCAGTACCTGCTGGTGATGAAGGGAGCTCCAGAGAGGATCCTTGACCGCTGCTCCACCATCATGATGCAAGGCAAGGAGCAGCCCATGGACGATGAGATGAGGGAGGCTTTCCAGAACGCCTATCTGGAACTGGGAGGACTGGGAGAGAGAGTACTGGGTAAGGATAGAAGATAGAAAACAGTGGTAATTTAACAAAAGGACACAGTTTGGAATTTTGGGGAATTTGGAAGAGTTTAGAAATAAACTTTGATATATCCTGTATCATCCTATATGTACAATTCATTCATACTTCTTACCACTTTCCTAATTCCTCCAGGTTTCTGCCACGTCTTCCTGCCAGAGGACAAGTACCCCAAAGGTTTCGCCTTTGACACAGATGACGTCAACTTCCAGACAGACAACCTTTGCTTCGTGGGCCTGATGTCCATGATCGACCCTCCCCGTGCTGCCGTGCCTGACGCTGTGGGCAAATGCCGGTCCGCTGGCATCAAGGTGGGCACTTTCCAAATCTGACATTTAAAAGACTTTAGATATGAAGACTGTGGATGAATGTCACAGACATTTCTGGAAAAATAGTATTTTCTCTCCTTTACCTATTTATGTTCCTACCATTCTTCTTCTACTGTTGATCTTCCCTCTTCTTTCCTGTTCCTGTTTTTTTGGCTGATTTTCCATCCCTTTCATCTCCTGCCTCTTCATCTTGTTCCTCCTCTTATTGTTTCAGGTCATTATGGTGACTGGTGACCACCCAATCACAGCCAAGGCCATTGCTAAGGGTGTCGGCATCATCTCCGAGGGCAACGAGACAGTCGAAGATATTGCTGCACGCCTTAACATCCCTGTCAGCCAGGTCAACCCCAGGTAAAACAGTAAACATAAACTGCAACAGGTATTCATGTAGCCTCACCAGATATTTTAATTCAGCCATAAGAATTAAGGCTGAACACCAAGCATGTAAAAGGTGTTTATATGACAATAGTTACTTTCATTTGTTACACAGACCTTATTGATCTGCTTTGTCTGTGTTGTGTAGGGATGCCAAGGCCTGTGTGATCCACGGCACAGACCTGAAGGACCTCAGTCAGGACCAGATGGACGATATTTTGAGGAACCACACAGAGATCGTCTTTGCCAGAACTTCCCCACAGCAGAAACTAATCATTGTAGAAGGCTGCCAGAGACAGGTACTATACTTAACACACTGTCATAAACAGGTAGACATAGTTAGATGAATATATGCACATGCAGACTAGTGCTTGTAGCAGAAAAAAAGAAGTCCATTTTAGCAATTTGTGGTCTGAAATGGAATAAAATCTCTAAACCCTCATTTTTCTGTCAGGGTGCCATTGTGGCTGTGACAGGTGATGGTGTGAACGACTCTCCCGCCCTGAAGAAGGCTGACATCGGTGTTGCCATGGGAATCTCTGGCTCAGATGTGTCCAAACAAGCTGCTGACATGATCCTGCTGGATGACAACTTTGCCTCCATTGTCACAGGAGTAGAAGAAGGTGAAGGAAAAACAAAAAAGGAAAAAGGCTGTGAAGAGGGAAAGTTTGAAATAATGGGGTGGAGGGATCATACCTAAACAGAAAATGCCAAAAGGTTTTCAGATGAAAAGCAGCATATTTGACAGCACATATGCATACAATAAACAATTCAGTTCATTTTGTTACACTACATATTAAGCAGGTTGTGATTCAGAGGAGGAACATATTTGTCAATATGGTCAGCTAAAGAAATTCTGTATCTTTGGACCCTCATTTTTGGTTTTGGTTTCTTTTAACACTATTTTTAACAAAAATTATAGGTTGTACGCTGAAAAATGAGTATAGATTTAATTTTAGAATTAACCAGTATTGAACACTATTCTGTTTCAAATCACTGTTCTACATGCTCATATATTTAAAAAGCTAGCTGTGTTGACATAGGTGCAGGCTCTCCCTCACACTTAGTATTGGTCTGTTCAAGAGTCCGTATTTATTTACACACAACCTCCGCCCGACAGGCCGTCTCATCTTTGACAACCTGAAGAAGTCCATCGCCTACACTCTGACCAGCAACATCCCAGAGATCACCCCCTTCCTGTTCTTCATCTTGGTCAACATCCCACTGCCTCTGGGCACCATCACCATCCTCTGCATCGACCTGGGAACTGACATGGTGAGGGAAACAAACATACCCGTTAACAAGGCAGCGACACAGTCAGACACCAGACACACTCATGTATGGTAGCATGCAGATCTGATGTGTTTATGTCCAATCACACATTAAGAAGCAGAAGTCAGCATGTCTGAATTCACCACACACAGACACACACACACAGCTTTTTTCGATGCTTGTGTGCACTTGATCTTTGAACACTCATGCAGGCACAGTGAACCAGGAAACATTAGCTGTACACAAACATGTGAAATGTATACATCCATTTCAGACAGGTACCCAGGTGGCAAAACATAAACA
This sequence comes from Seriola aureovittata, assembly GCF_021018895.1. NCBI lineage: Eukaryota > Metazoa > Chordata > Actinopteri > Carangiformes > Carangidae > Seriola > Seriola aureovittata. The sequence continues at coordinate 2,944,225 of NC_079379.1, forward strand.
GTAATGCTTGATGATTATCATCAGGGCAACGTACATGAATGTTCAGGACACAATGCAACAATGGTCATCACTGCCATTTGTAAGTAACACAGCTATACAAAATGAATTGGAGGAAAGAAACCAGTGCTGTGGTTAATGAAATAATCAAATAGAACCTCTGATACTAAACACAATGTAAGAATATTAATTTGTTTACTGGGACAGAATCTGGTTACAAACAAGGCAGGAATAACTTCCTCACCATTCATTTTAAAAAACAGTTTTATGATGAGCCATTTGTATATTGCAAAGTGCAAAACAATCCATTAAACACAGCACTGAGGTCAAGTTCAAGGTTCTGTCTAAACAGTAGATACGGTATGCAAAAAGAACACTGGGTGGCAGTGTGGGACCACCACTGAAAAGAAGCTTTCTCAGAGTAAATGGGTTCAACAAATAGACTGAAATGTTCAAAGTTTGGGACAGTTTGAGTTATTTAAATGCAACAAGGGAGCACGGGAAACATTATAGAGAGACAGAGAATACAGGGACTCCATGAAAAAGAAAGGACAAAGAAAAGAAAGTCTTTGTTGTGGAGATGAGATCTGCGAATAAAGAGTTATTTTCCCTTTTAGTTCATTTGTGTTTTTACTTTCTCAGTATCAAAGTTGAATATGAGCTTATGTCTCCTGGTCTGACAGAATTTATATGGAAAGAGAAATTTTAATGTTTCCTAATAATTGAAATCTGTCTGAGAGCTCTTCGACAAGAAGGATTTTTACATCTGATAGCTAAGATAAAATAAACCAAAGCAAAATATTCCCGTTACACACAGTGTGAACATGAAATATATATACTGTATAACAATAACGTACCTGTCTCTTTGTGGCTGTCTCGTCTGTCAGGTACCAGCCATCTCTCTTGCCTATGAAGCAGCAGAGAGTGACATCATGAAGCGCCAGCCCAGGAACCCACTGAGGGACAAACTGGTCAATGAGAGACTCATCAGTATCGCCTATGGACAAATTGGTAGGAGCCATGTTTGTTATTCACCACGCACGCACGACCCCACACACACACACACACACACACACACTACTGACACACATTTAGCCTGTCAGTAGTGCTGTATTGGTATTGTCAACATGTTAAACCATGTCAGAAATCTTTTACTGGCCCCAAATCTGTCCCACACCAGAAAACTCCTAGACACAATGTCAGTATTGTGATGCAGTCTGACAGTGTCTAACTGCTTCATGGTGCTGACATTGTTCAGCAGCAGTCAACAGCACCATCTGGAGTCCGTGTGGTGAATACCTTAGTTCTTACAGCAAGGTCTCCTACAGCACTGAAGCTTTAGTGATGTCCCTCACTTGTAAGTTGCTTTAGATAAAAGCATCTGCCAAATGAGTAAATGTAAATGTGTGGTGAGATCTTATGGTCTGTTCTTCTGATCAGCACATTTTAATCCAATAAATATAATAATTTACAGTAAATGTTGGCCAGTGCCCATTGGTCGAGTCGGTGAGAAGATCCCTTCTCCCTTCCTCTCTCTCTTCCCACAAAGTCACATCACATTATTCTGTGTTTCTTTAGGGGGTATAGGATTATTCCTTATCAGATTAACCTAATCAATTACTGATCAATGTGTGTGTGTGTGTGTGTGTGTGTGTTTGTTCGTTTCTGCAGGTATGATCCAAGCTCTTGGTGGTTTCTTTGCCTATTTTGTCATCATGGCTGAAAATGGTTTCCTGCCATCTGTGCTCGTCGGCATCCGGCTCAACTGGGACGATCGCTCCACCAATGACCTAGAGGACAGCTACGGACAGCAATGGGTATGAGTGACCTGAGACAACACTAGTCTTTTCTGCTTCCGTTATATTCACTTGCTTTGAGGAGCCGTGTTGCCTGTGGAGGAATAGGTGGACGTCACTTTCTCTGTTGTTACAGTCTCCTATTTGATTTAGATTTTTGATTGTATTTATTTGCACACATAGAATATTACAAATACATTGTAAATGTTTTTTTATGGAGGGAATGTGTAGGTTAGGTAAGAAACCCATCAAGAACTGTTAAACTTCACCTTAACGTAAATTAAAGATTACAGCATACTAAGTGAGAAAGAAAGAAAGAAAGAATATATACAGTAGAAGGGATCGAGATATTTAAATGGTTCTATCAACCTGAATTTTCTTTTAAAATCAGGTAGTGAGGGCGAGGTGTCTACCAGGTGCAAGTTGGTGTTCCGCAGTTTTACACCTCTATATTTAATTGAATACTGCCCTCTATTGGTGTGATGGAAAAGGGAGATGCAGATCATTTGATTGTCTCTTTGTGTAAGAATGGATGTAGGAAGTATTGATTTGTAAGTAGTAGTAGTAGTAGTTGTAAGAATTATTACAGAAATATTGTTGAAAATGTTTATGTGGCTCGTCTATTGTGTGTAGGGATACTGTCCCAGGTCAGTCATACACACACGTACCTCCCAAAACATTTCCAGCATAAAAAAAGAGTTTAATAGCAGTAATCTCTGAATAATGAGAAACATTAATGCAGATTAATACAACTGTAAATCAAAGGGCAACAGCTTCTTCCTGGACTCAACATTTTGTTTCAGTGTTCATCAAACATACAAGGTTCATCACAGACAGTCTGAAAGTCATATATATTCTTTATCTTTCTCCTCTCTCTCTCTCTCTCCATGAAGACCTATGAGCAGCGTAAGATTGTGGAGTTCACCTGCCACACAGCCTTCTTCGTCAGTATTGTGGTGGTGCAGTGGGCAGATGTCATTATCTGCAAGACCAGACGTAACTCTGTGTTCCAGCAGGGCATGAAGTAAGTACAGAAGGATGTAAACATGAAATCTAGATGATGCTGAACCAAATTAATAAAAGATTGCTCTTGATTCTTGAAGCTAATGTCTGCTTTTGATCTAATATACTAAACATCAGCAAACACATTGTCTTATTCTATAAGATTTGAACTTCTTTGTCTTTAAACATAAAAGAGGCATGTTAACTTTACCTTTTGCTGAAAGTGATAGTTCAGGTTATTTGACGTGGGGCTGTGTGAGATACTCATGCACGGTCAGTGTGTTACCTGCAGTACATTCAGATCGGCACCTCACACAACCCCACGTCAAATAACCCGAACCATCACTTTAAAGAGCAAGTAGTCTGGTACCACAAAGAGTCAGGATCAGTTTGAAATATAATAACAATAATAATAATAATAATCATAATAAACTTTATTTGTACAGCACCTTTCATACAAGAAATGTAGCACAAAGTACTTTACAACAAAGAAATAGACAAAGAAATAGACAGAAACCCTCTGATAAGGTGAACTAGAATCAGCCGTAGACGAGGACTCATGTAGCACACTGAGATTCTGAGAGTTTCACTCAATGCAAGTTTATTTACAACAAGCGTGTATACAAACAAACTGATTCTGATCTTCCCAGTAACAGTTCCGTCTTGTACAGTATAGAAACCCCCACGGGCGCTTCAGATTACACAAGTCAAGCAGACGTTCAATCTCCCGCAGACAAATAAAAAACTATCCTTAGATATTCAGTCTCCTGCACTCCCTTCCTGAGCCTTACCACGTCAAAATGACCCGAAGACGTGTTGTTTTTTCTAAACTGAACAGTTTGGTGTCATAGTATTATATCTCAGGAGAGCCTGTTACTGTTGGTGGCTTCATTGTTTAGACATCACCAGAAGACCTGAGCATCCTCTGGTGTCTGAGGTGTTAGACCTCAGCTGACTCCAACACAGATCAGCATATGTCACACGTGCTTTGTCATCAACTGTCATCAAGAGCACTTCAGAACCTGAAATCTTAGATAACCCTTTTCTGTCACAGGGCACATTGATCCCTTTGCTGTGGATTCCTCACATCACTATCTTTTTTTAGCATTTCCTCACCATCTGCACATCTGTTACTTTGCTGACTTTGTCTTATTTCTTTCTTTCTTTCTCTCTTTCTTTCTCTCTTTCTTTCTTTTCTTGCAGGAATAAGATTTTGATCTTTGGCCTGTTTGAGGAAACAGCTCTGGCTGCTTTCCTGTCCTACTGCCCTGGCATGGACTTGGCACTACGGATGTACCCACTCAAGTAAGTCACATCACACACTGTTGAGTCATATTCATACTTCATATTTATTTTCGGGGGCGAAGAACATGTCAGTTATAGCTGATTACATTATCCTTTCCTGCTATGAAGTCATGTAAAGTTTTTAGCCTATGCACAATAACAAAGATCACAATCTTTAATAGTCAGTAATAAACATAATACAGATTTTTTTTTCTCTTTAATCAGCACTGTAAGAGCTGCATTGTGTTTCAATACCTTGTTGAGTTTTTCTTCCAGCACTCTCACTCTGTCCATCACCCCTCCCATTCTCCCTCAGGCCCAGCTGGTGGTTCTGTGCATTCCCATACAGTTTCCTCATCTTTGTTTACGATGAGATCCGAAAACTCATCCTTCGCCGAAACCCTGGAGGTATGCCAACACACGAACACATGCGTGCACGTTCTGTTTCACTGTCACAGGAGCTGCTTTCCTTGGTGTATGAAGCATTTTTGTCCTTGTTTGCACCTGTTCTGGTACCGGTGTGGAAAAAAACAGCAGGTTGCTCATGTTTAAGTACAAAACAGAGTTTTAATCTACTCATTCTGTTGACATAAAACTTCTATACATATATATACATATATATATACACATTTGTAGTCATATCATTAAAAGTAATATTACACTAATTTTCATGAGATGACAGTATCATTTTTCAAAGGGCGAACAGAAGAAGAAATGAATAAAAAGTGTAGGACGATCACTAGTTTGTGCAGAATAATTTCACATTGGAATTGAATATAGTATAAATAATTTTTTTGCACCAATGTTTATGAGTAAATGAAATCCTTTGATAGGTAACTATTTTCTCTTTCTCTTTTTTCTTGTTTCCCTCTTTCCCTCTCCTCTTCACCTCTGCAGGCTGGGTGGAAAAAGAGACGTACTATTAAATTATCAAAGCATCATTTACTTCTCACCCTGTCCTCCCCTTAACTCACCCCCCCTCTCTTTCACTTCCATCCTTCCCTCCATCCGTCCCTCCTCTCCTCTCAACATACGCAAACTGTACAAGAAAACTATGTTTACTCCTCCTCTCCTTCCTTTCCTTCCTCTCCATCCTCATCCCCTAAAGAAAGAAAAACAAAAACAAACGCCAAGACAACAAGAGGACCAATGACAGAGGAGGAGAGGATGGGGGAGAGGGTGGGTTTAAAACCTTCCCTGTCCTCTCTCTCTCCCTCTGTCCTCTTTTTTCTATCCAAAGTCTAAACAGCATTAGTCTGCCAGTAACACTGTTTGTGCCGATGCTTATTATTACTACACTGTTAGCTGCAGCCTCTCTTCATATGTACTTAAACTACAGCAAGACATGGAACTGAATAAAGGTTAGAACGAGAGGAATAAAGGCAAAAACTTGACTGTTCCACTTGCGATCCTGCCAAGCAGGACAACAACACGGCAGCTCCCGTCTAGACTCCCAACAGGCGATTTGAGCGGGTGGGTGGCATTACTTTTTTTTGTTAGGTTTTTGTTTCCTGCCAGAGAAAAGCCCCCCGGATCCAGCTCTCTAATCACTGCCATTTCCTGCCATTCGCCTATTTTACTTCTCTCTATTTCTATTTTCTCACTGCCAATCTTCTACTGCCGTTCTCCTCCTCTTCCTCCTCCTCTTCCTCCTCCCCTATTAATAAAGAATCAATCTCACTATAAAACCGAAGCACTCAAAAAAAAAAAGGTCACTTCCTCTCCCTGCCTCCCTCCCTTCCTCCCTCTCTCCATCCTCCTCTTCCCCCTGTGTTTTTCTCTGCTTGTGTTGTTGTTTTCTAAAAGACGACTGGGTGTTTTTTAAAAACAAATTGTTCATTAAAGTTTTATGTTTTTTTTTTTTTTAAGTTTGGAGTGGGTCTGAGAGCTGCTTGTTTTCATTCGGACATGACAAAGCCCACTGTCTCTCCCTCTTCTTCCTCTCTTCTTTCTCTTCTCACAATCCTCCTTTAACTGGCTCCACCTACCCCCCCGACCCCCCACCTATCTGTCCCTGTTTGTCTGTCTGTTTGTGAACACCGTGCAAACCCTCCGTCCTTGTAAACCTCCACCTATTCTCACTGCCTGCCTCCTCTTATTCTCCCATCCTTTGCCCTGCCCGCAACCTACCCCACCCCCACCCCCTCAACCCCACCTCTGTTAAAAAAAAAAACAATCTTTCTGTGTCCTCGGAAAAAGAGATTTCTCTCCAGTTTCATTATTTAAATCAGTGGAAATATGTACTAAGGCACTGTACCTTAACTTGCGAAACAGCAGCAAAAAAAAAAGAAAATGAAATAAAATAGAAGGATCTCTCTTTTTTCAGTTTGGTCTCCAGTTTGTTTTTGTGTGGAGTTTTGTCAGAAAATGGAAATAAATGCTGTGACCAACTCTTATTTACGGCAGTAGTGTCAAGTCATCTGTTTTCTACCTTTAACACACCATTTAGTCGACATAGTGTGATAGAAATATTGTGGCTCAAGTTTATGAAAATTCAGTGGAAGAAGAGGAAGAAAGCAGAACTGAAGAGACCCGGTTCTACATGTGATGATCAGTCCATGATGGAAACAGCCTCATTGATCTCACAGTCACCTGGGGACCTCCACAACCTAACAGGTATCAATTTACAACAAAATGAGCATTGTAACATAGCAGGAAGTGGCTGTATCACATGATCTTCCTCTGTGTGGCCAGATGTTCAGATTTCCACATTTTTTATCACTTTAAACCTTTTGGTTTGTTTGTTTGTCTCCTGATAAAGACACAAAGAACATCGTCATGTTAAAAGACTGTAACCATCATAAAGCGCCATGGAAATGATGTGGCTCCACCCTGCATTATGCAGTGGATCACATAATGACCAACTACTAACAATCCATGCGAAATTTAAACTAGTAAATGTGGTGGGAAAGTGAATCTGCTCCATAATCACTTGTAAAATGCCCCAAATGATTGTAAAAAAAAAAAAAATTATATTATTATAGAACCACCAGTGACATGAAGTTACGACCTAATGAAAATTCATCAGCAGAGTGTGTGACAAGTATAAATATCCTAAATATCGGCACCATGGATTGTTTGCTGATCTATAATACATTATAGACAGGAAGTTCAGTTTTACTGCTGTATTATCACCCTATACCTTTATTAATAAGCTCTCATTAGCCTGCATTATTCTCTCCTAACACCCTCACTTTAAAAAAAAGCAGGGATTGAGGTCTGAAATAGCTGAAAATACTGTTATAGTTTCTAAATATCTCACTGAATAATCCTGCACTTATTAAATAGACGTAGCACTTAGTGCTTATGCCAAGGTTTCCTACAGCACTGACGCTTTACTGATGTCCCTCACTTGTAAGTCCCTTTGGATAAAAGCATCTAACAGATGAGTCAGTGTAAATAACCACACTGAGCTTCTTTAAGGCTTCCTTACTTGATTTGATAATAATTACAAGCTTTAATTTTTTGTCCAAATGATCCTCAACATTTTTACACCACGTTGTTTTAAATGAAGTATTTTGGAAGAATAGACAGGGTGAGTTTACATACTCTGTAACCACTGTAACATAAATAGGTTGTTATTATCCCAGTATTAATGTACAAAGACAATGACTTTAATAAAAAAATCTATGAGATATAAGATGAGCACCTTCCAAATCTACACTTGACCTCATCTTTAGCCTTTAAAAAATGACAAAATGAATACACAGTATGTTCACATATGTATATGTATGTTATATATGTAATGTGTGTGTTTGTTTGTGTGTGTGTGTGTGTGTGTGTGTTTGTATATATATATATATATATATATATATATGTTTGTATATATATATATATAATATATATATATATATATATATAAAAATAAATAAATACATTTGTGTATATATAAAACCCTTCAACAAAAAAACCCAGCAAACAGCCTGTTTGGTTTGTTTGATCGTTTCATGCTTCCACTTGTGAACGGATGATTCTTTATGTTTGTGTGACTGAGTGAAACAGTGTCCATGTTTCATGAATACTATTACAAGGCTCACAGAGCAAATGAGTGCTGCCCACTTGACACACACACACACACACACACACAGTTGTAACCCAGGGGTATAGGTCACCTCTTTCGTGAAGTTCATTGTTTTCTTCTCTTGTTTCTTTCTCTCAGTTGTTTCATGCAGACGGTTTAAACACTTTCCTGTTGTTCATTAACTACAACTAATCACTTTTCTCCTTCACACAGATACATTATTATTCTGTTAAATTACCAGCAGGTCAATAATATTAACCTGAGGTCTACAGGCTGTCGTCTCTGAATAACAGCTGTTCCTCATTACAAATATCACAGCAGCTGTCACAAACTTCCTCACTATAATGAATCAACATGGAAACAAAACATCTGTATCAGCCTCCTGTCCAATAAAACACAATAGAATAAGGCTTGGAGGAGTAAGTACCACAATATAGCAAGAATATGCCATGTACACACACACACACACACACAAACAAAAAGCAGCATCTATATGAAAAAACTTGCAGAAGATCATAAAGTTGGGTTAACAGGATAATTAACATGTCTGTCCTTAAACTGAATGAATCTTGTACTGAGATTGTACTAATACCTGTCTAACTCTAATGTAACAGCTATTTTCAGAGTTTTATTTACAGTATATACTGTATAGAAATAGATACTCTTGCAGTGTAACATACAACTCTGAAAGAAAAGATGGTCAGAGGAAATGTTGAGTGAACACATGAACACATGATTAAGAAAGCGTCACCTGCTGAGTGATGTGGTTGAGAGTTTTATATTCTGCTGCTCTTTCTGTAATGATCTTTGAGTCAAGCATCCCACTCTGCTGGACATGACACATTCATGTAGATTACATTACATGTCTACACACAAGGCATTTCTTATTAAAGGTTTCTAATCAACATACAAAAGCTGGGTGTTTCCGTTTTTAAAGAGTGAGATTGGTCTTACCACCACGTTGTGGACACAAACAGTTCACAGACATATGTTTTTTTGTTGTTGTTGTTGTTGTTTTTTAGTAAAGCTGGACAGCTTTTTAGCAAATGTTACCAAAGAGGAGTAAATAGTGCATTTGGTAAGGGATGATTTGAATACACATCTTGGGCCAGTTGCACAACCCTAGTTTTCTACCTAAGTCTGGCACTTAAGGTTTAATTTCTCCTTAGCTGAGAGAGTTACTTAAGGGTGCTGAACAAAATCTCTTAAAATGTTTCCTTAATTAAAAAAAGAAAAAGCATTTTCAGCAATGAGAGACTTTACAGCTGTACAGTTTTACTGTTTCCATGGAGACTGCCATTAGCACTTATGATACCTGTTAATGCTCCTGTTGTTTTGAGGGGAACTTCACCATGGTGAACTTTGGTTGCTAAAGTCTTTTGTTCAACGGTTTAACTGACTTTAAGTGAGTCCTCATGTATTTCTATTAGCTTAAGATAAGAAGAAACCCTTAAATATAAAAGAACATTTTAAGGAAAAGTGAAGGAGAAGACTTCAGGTTGCAACTGTTTTTATTTTACAGAAACCAAAACTCAGATTTTAAGGAAAATCTGAACTTGTTTTGTGCAACTTGCCCCTGGTCTTCAAGTGAGTGTTTGAACTGGAATATGAATCTAAATGGGACTGACTCAAAATAAACTACAGTGTGTGTGTTTATAGTAATGAAGGAGCGAGTCAGCCAGTGACAGTGGAGCTCTGCGGCACAGAGATATTAGACATATCAGGGTTTTGGATAATTACTGATGCAATATTTATCAATAGGATCAATTAATTGATGGTTATTGGAAGAATATAGAATCACCAATTCTATATTAATTCATTAATATTTTCCTAAAAGTGCCCGTCATTGCAGCGTGACATGACAGATGAACGTAAACAACAGTACAGACAAGGAATTTGATTTAAATCAGTTTTTGTAAAATGCGTCAACACGTCGGTGCAGTGCTTGTTTCTGAACAGACACATTATCTTGTTTCGTGTTTTCTTTCGTTCTCTCTCACGTCTCTGTGTGTAATTCAAGCAGGATCTTATAAACCCGTGTGGGCTGGGCCCCCTCAGGTCCGTGACACTGGGAACAGAACATTCATCTACTGGGTAAGGTCCCGTTTCCTAAATCTGTGTTTGGATAAACAACTTTTAACTAGTGGAACATGGGATCATTTAGACTCAAACTGCAACAGTTTTTAAAGCAGGGTCAGTCATGTGGTCTTGATGATATGGAGCTTGTCGTTTTCTATTGTTTTGTGCTTTAATATACGTATATATTGTTGTGTTTTGTGCTCAATTAACTTCATTGTTGAGTTTTATGAATTTTAACCCTCTGAGGTCGATGGATGTTTCTATTCATATCTTTGTGATAATACAGCATAGAAATATGGTTTAAATGTTAGAATCTGCAGACTCTCCACTTTCCCTTACATATTCTTCGAGATGTATGGGACTCATAGGCGGAGATAGAAGGCCCCTAAAATTTGGTTAAAGTAGAGTGAAAGACATCACTTTTCACCTATAGAGGGAAACCTATAGACTCTGGTAAATCAATTTCAAGCAGCAAAACAATTGATCCACATCAGTAAAGGTTTGTTCAGTTTGTTCAGTTTTTCAGCATTGGGGCCAAATGATCTGTTTGCACAGTGCTGAGGGGAAAAAAAGGTGCCTCATTATACAAAGAGCTTGTTCTGAAAATTGTGATATAAAACACGTGTATTATGTTATATGCAAGTACCTCATGAAATAATGTAGAAATCAAGAAAAATACCCTCAGCTCTGAAGCGCTAGGTGCCGGCTCTGAACTCCTCACTATTCAGATAAACATCAAATAAAAAACTAAATTCACACAAACACAAGCAGTGAGGAATCCACGTACAAGTATCTGTCTGACTAAAACAGAGAGGAGATTCCTCATCGTGGGGCAGCTCCACTCCACTCATTATGACACACACACACACACACACACACACACACACCCCTTTCTTATCCACCATAACAACCACACTAAAACATCTTTCCGTTGACACACACATACTTTCTCTCAATCTTCTACCCACTTACACTCTCAGCCCCCTCCCACTGCCTCTTTCTTCCAAATCTCACACACATACACACACACACACACACACACACACACACCTTCTCTCAATCTTCTACCCGATTACACCCGCACACTAAAACCCCTTTTTGCACACCTCCCCAACACACTCATCTCCTACCTTCCCTAAAACCCTTTTCGTTTCCTCCGACACACACACACACACACACACACACACACACACACACACACACACACACCACACACACACACAAGCTCTCTTTTTGTCAACCACTGACACCCCCCCCCATTCTCCCCTATCCTCCCCCTCCCTCCCCCCTCCTCCAAGTAATCTGGCTGGCCCGTGGCCTCCTCTCTCTCGCTCCACTGTTCTGTGTGATAGAATATCGATCGGTTTGCCTCGGCTCGGCGTGGAGCAGGAGGAGGGGGCGGCTCTAGGGCTATAGGGAGTGTGTGTGTGTGTGTGTGTGTGTGTTGAGGGGGGGGGGGTGCAATGGTCAGACATGCTCCAAGGTTGTTACCACAGCAACTGCAGGATGGGTCAGAGGGTTACCATGACGCCTAGGTCGCAGGGTCAGGGGGAGGGTCCTGGAGGGCTCTCGTTCTCTGCCTGTATATATATATATATATATATATATATGTGTGTGTGTGTGTGTGTGTGTGTGTGTGTGTGTTAGTAGGAAGGGAGGGGTTGGGTGTGGAGGCGAGAGAGGTGTCCAGTCCAGCTATATTGGGTGTGTTAATAATGAATGGTGTTGTATGTGGTCGCTGTCTCTTTCTCTCTCCCTCCATCTGTGTCTCTCTCATCCTCTGCGTGTGTGTGTGTGTGTGTCTGTGTTTGTGTCGCAGTAATATATGAAGCAGTAGAATATCAGCTCAGTTCAAGTTCAGTTTATTCATCTTTTTATTTAAAAATAAGCTTTCAAAAAAAACACAGCAGTGACTGGTGTTTGAATGTAGATTCAAATACATCAGTTGGAAAACAGATAAAATGTTGAATATAGTGTAGTGCTGTTAACTGCTGTTATTTCATTTGACAGTAATGTTTCCTGTATTTACCACACACACATTCACATGGTGTCGATATTTTGTTTTAACAGTTTATAATGAAATAAAACACCTAATGTCTTATATACTGTGTTTCTTCATTGGCCAGTTGAAATTTCACAATTTCAAAATGGCCACCATTTCTGGCACAGGAAACATATACTTCACCACAGAATTTTACCGACGGGACAGATTTAAACGATTTTGCAATGTAATCCTATGTTTTAGAAAATTCAAAACTCTTACATTTCCCCAGAGCTTTATTTGTGCAATTTTTGTAATGTGAAAAATTCTGCATAAAACACTATGCATTTGAAAACCATTCATTATGAATGATGAACCAAAAGTTCTGTAAGACTTTACTTGCTCACTGGGCTAACTCATTAGCGCTAGGCTAGTTAGCAAGCTTTTTTTGTGAGTAATGTCATTTGCTGAATAATACTTTCATTTCAGTTTTTACAGTGTACTAAATTTCGCCTCCTACATTGTTAAAATGTTTGATTTGAGAAAATATTGGAGGAACTAATTGCAAAAACTAACATTTCCTTGCTGGAATTGGCGGCCATCTTGAATTTTCATTTGGCTAACGTGTTTTATGAAAACAAGGATTTGTGCAATTTTTAGCATTTGTACCAACATTTGAAAGATTCCCCTGAAATATGTAGTTGCGATTAAATGAATCATGGGACTTTTTTTAAAGTAACTACATGTAGGACCAATGCGGATGGAAATGTAGAGTAAAACCATCATCAAATGTGTATCAGTTAAAAATTCATGTTTTGGTGCAGATTCAACCGGTTTGGAGCTCAAGCTTCTGTCACATGTGAGACCACCTGGTGAGAACACACAAAACCTCCCCGTCCTGTTTCCATGGCAGAACGATCCTCTTGTGTTTACAGTGACGTTGTGTTTCATTAAACGTGTTGGACGAGAGCAGAGTTTGTCTTCACTTCTTCTTTCCTCTGCGGCGCTGAACCGATCTGCCTCTTCTTCATCATCATCTTCACAAATACTGCGACAAGAATGACAGCAGCTACAGGACACAAGAAGAAGAAATCCAGGTGAGATTCTCTGGTCCCGTGTCGCCAGACCAGCACAGTTCAAATCCAATGCAATCAAACAGAAATGCTCTGCAATAAATATGACCTTTTTGAACTTATTTATACACTGCAATTTATTTGTCAGCGGTTTTCACAGTTGTTGAGATGATAGACAGGTTGTCCACACGTCCCATTTATGTTCTGATGTGACACGGAGAACGAAAACTCCTCACAATATAACAAAAGCCAAGAAGACAATCCTTAAAACATAACTGAAGCCAGACAAAAACCCTCTCACACTTTAACAAAAAAAAATACACTTTAAAAGCTTCTCAAAGGTAGAATTCATTGCAGAACTGTTGGACTGGATCAGATTATACAGGTGTTCATGATATTGTGTCCACCCCGTGTATTTTCCAGTTTTCAGCCTGACTGTGCTCAGTTCTGTTTAATGTAACACAGGAAGCTTCAGTGTTTAGAGAAGTGAAAAATGTTGCCAGGCTGTGGTTCAGAATATAAATTCACATCCAGCTTGACTTATCTGGTCAAAAGCACCTTAGTACCAAGATTTCCTTTTTTTAGATTTTTAAGCCAGTGGGCCAAATAGGATCTTAAAGTCACAAGGCGTCCGTGCAAAGCCAATCTCTCAGCACTGCAGACCCCCGGCCCCTTCCCCTCCAATATCCTGCATTACCACTGCAGGGTTATCAAACAGTCCCTGTGCAGCTTGGACGACTACATCTGCGTGACTGATTTCAGATACATTTCAGCGCTACTGTTTCTGTTTGCTCTGTGTTTGTTTAAGGAAAACTTTGTGGCAGGAGAGGAAAACAAATCCAGGTGTAAACAGCATAAATTAGAGCCTCACCAAAGAGTATTAGTAGAACAGCTTCCGTCTTACAGATCCAAGAAGAGTGAAACAGCTGCGGTTCAATCAAGTGCTGTATTAGGATGCTTTTGAGAAAAGAAGGAGGAAACAGATTTATATACAAAATGATATAACACAGAGTAAATCCACCCTTTCATGCATGAATTATGAAAGCCTGCGTCAAGATGTCTTTATTCTGTGGTTTTGTGCCTCATTAGACAAAAGTAATAAAGCATTTCCATAATTTCATATTTTAATAGGCATTAAAAATAGGAATTGTAAAAAGGAATTTATAAATTAACAATTAATCATCAATAAATACTTCAGGTTTGAAATGGATTTACAAAAACAGAATAAAACACTCATTAAATAAACATTTATCAATACATGTATTAATTCATGAATTAATAATAGAATTTGAAAAACTTTCTGAAAGGGCATTTTAAAAATGGTAATACATTCCTGGATTCCCTCTTCAATTTGCATTTCTGTTTTCCAGCTGCTTTTCCTTTTCCTGTTAGTTTAGTCCTTTAGCTTCTCCTTTTAGCCTCTCTGTGACACTCTTTCTTTAAGAGAAGTGTTTATAAATGGTTTATTTCAATGACAGTTGCTTGATTACTCTTCCTCTGACATCCCTAGTCCTCCATATTCACTATCTATCTAATAACTATCTAATCTACTATCTAATAATCTGTGAGGATTTAATACTTTGTTTTTATGTATCTGATAGTATTTGGCTGGTTGAGTGAAAAAAAAACAATTTTAACACATTACATTTGATTGAGTGAATTTCTGGACATACAAAATGATGATTGTAACACAATAGACTTAATTAGCACAAAATATTGTCTTTGTTGCAAACACCCTTCAAATTACATAATTCTAACAGATATTCATTTATTTAGTGAGAAAATGTTACTGTAGACAAAATTCTGTAAAGTTTTAGTGATTTTTTACGGTAAATCGTAACCGGTAAAACATGATGTCCACTTTAGTAGACACATGATTAATAGTAATTTTCAGCTTGTACAAAATCAGTATTTGACAAATCTATTAATAATATTGTTCCTTAGCTGTTAGTTGTTATCACAAATACACTTTTTTTTTTTTTTACCCTTCTTTTATAGAGGGACTGGACAGATATTGCTGAGGTGCTTAGCATACCTGATGTTTTGTCGGCCATCTTGGATGTTAGGGTTTTTAACTGCACTTACATTTGGTTGCAACTAGGTGGCAGTCTATGGGGTGTTCAAGGACTGTCCACTGAAGTGTGTGATATGCAACTTCTCCATGCAAACTAGGCATATACAAGAAAATGGCTTCTGAATAGCTGTCCATTGTAGTAACCACTATGTGTAAAAGGGTTGACTCAGTTTATGATATAAAGTTTCTCTATGTTTATGAGGTAGGACTGAAGGATTTATGCTGTTAAAACATAAAATATAGTAGATCATAATAAGCAAAGAAAAGTCGTATAATCTAGAAATAAAATCATTTCAAGGAAACATGGAGAAAATAATCAATTTAAATACATTAGCTTACACTCTCACATCATAACAGGTATTTTCTCTTTTCGTGCATTTTATAGATCAAACAATTGATTAACTAATCAAAAACACGAATTGATCATTAAAAAGATGGTTCTACTAAGTGGTATCAGGGTGAAGAAAAGATTTGAAATCTTCTGAAACTGAATGAATGAATTAACCAACTCTATGTAGTAAATTAAAATATCTACTGTAATATTTATTTCACTGCAGTTTATTCACACCTAAATAACTGTTCATGAAGCTGGTGTAACTGAACAATGATTAAATGAGTTTACTTCATTACACTCCAGCCGACGGTCATGAGGAAGAGGAGCTTCAGGGAACGGTTGAACGGGTCGTTCATGGCGCTCTGGGTTGGAGTTGGACTGTAGTGCCACCATGTGTCCACACGGTGGCGCGCTGAGTCCTCCGCCGGCAGCGGTGTGAGCAAGGCCCTGCACGGGGAAGTGAAGCAGTCAGCTGTATTTAAATCAAAGCTTTTAAAGCTGAGAGTTTTGAATTCAGTCAAATTAAACGTTTCAGTTTTAATATAGTCTTTATTATTTGGGTCCTGTTTCATTCTCAGGGACTGCACAAGAAAAAAAGTGACACATTATCATTTAGTTCTAACGGGAATCTAATGTTTTATAGAAACAGGTGATAAATTCAGCTAATATACAGGTGGGTTCACCAGCAGCTGTGCGAGCCCAAAGGAATATAAGAGGAATATCGCAGCGATGTTTGGCTCAGTGTCACGTTCACGTACCCGGGGTTATAATGCCGTTCGACCTTTAGAGCTCCTTTCTCGTTCTTAGAGATTATCATCTCCCCTTTACAATCCTGCAAATTACAATCCATTGCACAGTCCACTGTCTGACGTTTTTATCCAGCTTCTCTCTTTATTTTCAGTCGGAGGGAAAACACCACAAAGCTTTATGTTAGCTCAGTTTTCCGGGTTACAGTTTCCTCACTGACAACATGCTTCCGAGAAGTTTCTGCCCACTTAGGGCACAGTGGGAGAAGATAAGGAGACGAAAGGAAACAGAAAGAAAAGGAATTCACCTTTCCTGTTTCCACGAGTTCTCAATTTGAAGCTGCTTTCTAAACAATGAGTTTATGTCAAGCACAGAATCACCTGATGGTAAAGCAAGTTTATTTCTACAGCACCATTCAGACAAAAGGCAATTCAAAGTGCTTTACAGAAGCATGGAAATACATTTTAAAAAATTTAAAAAAAGCTTTTAAAGATAAATAAATGAAAATATATGAATACTAAGATCAGGTAGCAAACTTAGGACAACATTTTAAAAGGAGTGCTGGTGATAAAAGACATTTAAATGCACAAGATTAAAAGTTTTGTATGTGATTTATTGGTAAAAATTTTAAGCCCTGATTTAACTGAGCTGATCTCAGGTGTTCAGGAAGCATGTTCCACAGGTGAGGAGCACAGAAACTAAAAGCTGCTTCAGCACAGAGTGAACCTGCCCTAGATCACCTGAGGGGCGGCTACAGTGTGAAGTTTAATCACAATATCCATAGGAATATTAATAGGCCTGTATATGATATGGCAAATGTGTGGAAAATAACAGATAATAAAATAAATATATATTAAAATAGCCATGATTTAGAGACACACTGGTAGAAGAATGTGAGCAGCCACTAATGATAAACTAAATAAACTAAACTAAAATCTGAATGTCTGTAATTACTTTATTTTTTTAAGTATTTTTCACATTTCCCAACTTGAAGCTGTAAATCATTCAGATAGGTTCAAAGTCCTTTCAGCAGTAAAGTTCTGATTAGGAAATCCTTTATTTATTCAATCATTATTGGCTTAAAAGCAGACAAATATTGATAATAACCACAGTCAGTGTCTTTAGTGTTAGCTACACACATGTGCATCTAAACTCTGCAAATGTGTGAAAAATACACTTAACACCTCAATTTGTCAGATTTTTAAATACAGTGCTTAATTCATTAAACTGGAAACCTGTAAAACAACATCAACAATAACAGCAACTTTTGATTAGAGGAATTACCATAGACGTGCAGACCAAGTAAGTTATTAGTGGATGATAACAGAAGGAAAATGAATGATGCTGCGTTCAGGATCCTGGTTTAGTGTATGATGACTCAATGTCATGACCTTTCAGTCTAACCAGCCTTGTAGGTCATTTGTCCCTGATAAGACCCACAGGAATGTATTGGACCTTAATCGTCATGGTAATACTAATAAACACATGGCTAAAGTTGTCAACGATCGAAGTTCAGTTCATTATTTGGTTAAGTTTTGGAATTAAAAATCGTGGTTGCGGTGAAAATAAGTAGCCTACTTCCTCACTGTAAGAAGACCTCTGTTGTCGTGGTTACAAAACTAAACTCATCATGGATGACAGAAGCAACATTGATTGTTGATTTCACATGGGAAACAAACTCCTGTATGAAAATCCTGTGACTTTGTCGCTCTTAACGCTTCAGTCACGGGACTTCCGCCTCCGCTCCCGTCGTAATCACTCCGGCCACTAGAGGGTCGTAAAACGGAACTATGGGTCGTAATAAGCTGCTTGCACATTTCCTGACATCTCTCTGCTGCTGGCTGCTGTCTGATGACCAACAAATAAATAAAACATATAAATCAACAGATAATAATGGCAGCTTTTATTCATAGAAAAAAAGTGACCGTTCAACAATGTGCTAAAGTAACTAAATAGCTACTGTAAATGAAAAAACTACACTGAAGCTGGTGGTGTTGTCTAACTGAACATCTGAGGTGGAGTGCACATTTAATCACAGGATTCAGAAGCTGTTCCACTCATTTTTCTTTTCACAATTCAAGATGCTGAGGTCGATGGTTAAAGGATGAATGGGTGGATGGATGGTTTTTCTGTACATGAGATATTAAAACCAAGACAAAATAAGTACAATTACATATCAACTTAAAATGTCAGCACTTACAATAATAAACTTAAATTAATCAAGTTGATGTTACTTCCACTTCCACTATCTCTTTCTTCACTTTCAGGGTATTAAACAGAAAACTAATGAAACATAATACAAATAAACATTCAGAAGTCATGCAACAATAAAATAGTAATCAAATAACTGCTAACCAAATAAAATAACATAACATCGACTCTCGGTGGTTCTTGTATTAGAAAATTCAAAACAAACTGACTCACTGCAAAAGTCTGTTCATAATGTAACACGCTTTGACACAGGGCCTTTATCAAGGTGTTTTAATGTGTCAATCTATAGTCAATAGTGTCTTTACCAACGAGGCAATTTAAAGTACATTACATAAGACATGATCAGGCATTAATAGGTATCCAGTAAGAGAAATGAGAGGCAACATAAAGAGGAGTAAAAAACATTAAAATTACATGGAAGATAAATAAAAAATAAGATTTGATAGAATAAAGTAGAATAACAGGGGGGTAAAAATAACAGTGTATTCACAGCAGTGCAAGATTTGAATGAAAAGTCCCAAATTTACTTTGATAAAAGTTCTGTAGCACACAGATAAAAACTGGACAGATGTAGTTTCATGATAAATTAGTTGGAGTGTAACTGCATATGTGGAAAATGAAGTAAAATCATGTGGAAAATGAAGCAACTGTAATTATGTTTTTTTGATGTTTCACTTGTGCTCACTTTACTACTTATACTGCAGAGCTCTGTTTTCTCCTCTAATGATGGTTTACAGCGTCGCTCTTTTTCTTTTTCTGTGACCTCAATATAACTTTTATTAGATGGGAGAAAAATCACTTTCCCAGATGCTGAAGCGCTGTGCCATGAGCTGAGCCTCATCACCTGCTGCTGCTGCTGCTGCTGCTGCTGCTGCTGCTGCTGCTGTCCACACACACGCACACACACACACACACAGGCATGCCCCCCTTTTCTGGCTGCAGTCTCAACTCCGTCGCCATGGAAACAGCAAAGATGCCGAGTGCAGAAGAGGTAAGGGGTGTGTGTGAGAGAGAGAGAGGCTGTGAAGGTATAGAAAAATCTTCTGAAGGACATGTAAAGACTAAAGGTGAGCCTGTTTTATTGACGCCGTTTCCCTCACATTCTGCTCACACACACACTTTGACGCTGTATACTTCATTACACTGAGTGATTTCTGAATGGTTTTGCACACAAATAGAAATCTTTCACTTTTCTCTGCCTCGTCTACATTTGCTCGAAAAATCTTTGGCCTCTTCGGCCTCAGTTCTTCATCCTTGTCGTCCTCATCCTCTGCTTTTTTGTGTTTCCTCTGCCTCACCTGCTCACTCTGACACCGACCTCAAACCTTTCAGAGCACACATTCACTAAAAAGCACCTTACATCACAATGAGGGCCTATTTTTTACATTTTTTTTCACCATTGGTGACCCCCTAGAGGGAATCAAGCACCCTAAACACCTGGCTGTGTTTCTCTATTGAATAACATGGGACCCCTGTCTCTCTGTCCCTCTCTCTCTCTCTCTCTTTTGCTCTCTCACCTGCTCTCTGCCTATGGCTCCCGGCCTCTCTCTCTCTCTCTCTGTCTCTCCCCTTTCTCCCTGCCTCTAAAAAGCCAGATGGGCCAGAGCTCCTTTTATTCTCGAGGCCCGGTGCACGTGCCGAGGACACAGGGCCTCACAGCGTTTAATTCACAAGCTTTGGACGCCTCCTTCTTTTAACCCCCCGTGACCAACACCATCACCTCCCTCCCTCCCCGCTCACTCTCTTTCTGCTTTCTGTCCTTCCTGGCCCCCTCTATTCTACTCTATTATCTCCTCCTCAGTTACACTCTTCTCTCTTCTGTCCTGCTCCTCTCTGCTCTGCTTTGTTCTATTTTTGTCAAGTTTCATGCAGCTTCTTCTATTTTTTTACCTGATCTCTCTGTTCTCTTCTGTTTTTCTGCAGGTCATTTTTTCTATTCTGCTCTGTTCTTTCTGATTCTTTCTGTGTTCTCATGTTCTCTGCTAAATTGTCTTGTACTTTTTTTTTTACATATAAAACTGTTTTGTTCACTCCTGTTCTACACAGAAATTGCATCGTATCTATAGTTTTTATTTGATAAACTGAATTTTTATTAAACAAATTGGTCCATTTTATTCAGTAACCTGAGCAACCTGCATCTGCTGATGGAGATTTTGTAATTCTATTAAAAGCTACAGAACCTTTTTTTGTTTTTATCAACTTTTATTTCCTGCTTTACTTTATTTGTTTATTTATCAGAGACAATGCACATTAATTAACAGCAAATCTCAATCTTTCACGTGACACAACACATTTGAAGTCCATACATATAAAAGTAGAAATCTTGGCTGCATGACGTTTAAGAAATTGGTGATTTTGGTGGCAAGAATATAAAAGAAGAAAGGACTTTTCTTTGCCACGTTTAGAGCAAAACCTGCAGAAAGCTCATGTTCAACCACTTTATTCAAACCAGGTTCCTACGTAAAAACTTTACATGCATAATGAACTACATAAAGTTATACATTAGGAGACAGTGGTACAAAATAGTTTGAAAACATGCTCATTTTCCAACCAGAGACAGACAGAGGAGAAATGTGCTGGGTGTTTTTCAGGAGGAGAACCTGCAGGAGGAGGGAGGGAGGCAGGAGTGGGAGCTGACTGCCTGGTTGAACTGCTGCCTGCAGGCTTGTTTGACCTCCTCCTCCTCCTCCTCCTCCTCCTCCTCCTCTTACAAAGCTACTGAACCTGACGGAGATGCTACAGCTTGACATTTCACAACTGCCCAGAGTCAAAGTGACTGATGTGCCCAGCAGGCCTTTTAATTGGCTGAGCTGGTGTGTAACAGGATTTAATTAGGTCAATTGGTTAAATGGCGGAGAGCATTACAGACGGAGCCTTTACAGGTTTCAGGGCTGATTTTGTATTATTTATTTATTTTTCTCTAGATCTACAATATTTTTAAATAGGTTTCACTTTATTTCGCTACTGAGGCTCTTTCGACACTTTTTCCTAAATTTCTAAGATGCTGCATTCATCAGATTTCAGCTCGGAATCTCTTTCTCTTCTCATATTTTTACCAACTTTTCTCCTGTTATTTGAGAGCATCCTGCCCTCCAGCCCGGGTCAGCCTGAAGAAACGGGATTATTTAGTGCAGTCTGAGTCTAATTGTTATTGAATGTGCTCCGTATTTATTTGGGATTATTCGGGTTAACGTGGAAATAATGAGGTTGCCGATCTCGAGGCGGTGTTGGGCGGTCGCAGGGAAATCGATGAACACTGAGTTAATTATGAGAAATCAATTAAAAGGGAGAAGAGGGGGATTGGGGAGACACATAGAGGAAGGAGGTGATGTCCTCTGACTTGCACTTGGTCCTTTCTTCTAAAAGAAAAGGGAAAGCATTTTCTATACGAGCTCCCATATCAGTTTCTTTTATGATCCAGGTTTTTCTTTCTCTATCTCTTTAAAACACACACATACACACACATACACACGTGCACACACTTGACAGCAATTGACATCAAACAAAAGCCCTTTCTCTCTCTCTTCACTGTTTTCTGAGGAACATCCCGCAGACACACAGATCCATCCGTAACATGTGTTTGGTTTTCCTCCGAAAACTCCGAGGCTGCAGGTAAATTAATGGAAATCCTATCAGTCAGGGACGTGAACACACACACGCACGCACGCACACACGGGCGCACGCACGCACGCACACACACACACACACACACACACACACACACACACACACACACACACACACACACACAGGTCAATGAGATTTTCACCCTGATCTTGAGTCGCAGGGTAAACACACGTGGTCCAAAATCCGCTGCCCATCTGAACCCCGCATGGAAAGGGACACGCGCGTTATATGAGCTATTGATCCCTCTAATACATCGGGAATTATATATAATTCCAGATCAATGAATTGCTCAGGCAGTAATCAGTTCATTGCCATGCACATTTTGCACACACTTCCTGTAGCCAGCAGGTATTTGTTTCAAATACTTGATTCGCTAAATCCAGACCCAAATTCTAATTTAATTTATATATAATAGAATTCAAATATTGCCAATATGTTCTGTAGCTATGTTTTTCTAATGTTAGAATTTACCTCAGGCCCTCTGCTGTTCTTGATGACAAACTCTTTTACCCACTTAAGTCATTTTTGCAGAAAGTAAAAAGAAAAAAGAACTTGGCTTTCCTGAATTATTCTAATATACTTTAATTGTAAAATCAAAACAGTCTTGCCACCACATAATGACGTCTTTACTGTGTGTGATCGCAGTGGAATCATTAGATCACTGCAGAAACCAGCACAGGTTTTCTTTACTGTTTCATGTTTGACTGATGTATCAGAAAAATCAGAAAATTCGGATCAGAAATAGCACATTTTTTATTGTACTCTAAAGCAAGTATATTTGACTTTTGATAAATTAAAGAAAACTAATGATGCTGTTTTTCCTTTCTCTTTAAATCTCTGTTTTTTTATTGTTCTAAATTCTTCCAAGTGTGTTAAACGTGTTCATTTAAATATGATTATTTTTCGTTTTGATTATTAAATTGCAGGCTAACTTTGTCGAATTCAAATAAATTACAAGAAGCTTCGTGAGTATTCTACGAATTTGAATATATTTGTTCATATGCAAATGAGCCACAGTGGTGTAAAAGACATTTTTTTTTTCTATTAGTAATTGCAATAAATGCCAAATAACAATATTGCACACAGTAGCTATTAAATCTGCACATATTTGCATTCATTTTAGGGGCGTTTTGATTTATGCATTGGATGCAAATGGCCTGTTGCTGTAAGAACTGACAGAAGTTTGAATATTTGTGACAGAAAAATATTCAAAATCTGGAAGGATTATATTAATATTTTATTAAAAGCAGCAAAGTGAGAGTAAACGAAATTAAACGTATGAATAAATTATCTAAACGAATTTAAAAAAATATCCCGGTATAAAAGAGAAACATCTGTTTCATTCACATTTTATGATAACCTGTTTAATTTATTCATTTTGCATAAATGAAAATGTAGTTAAATAATATGCATCAGGTCCATTGGATAGATTTTAATATTGTTGTGTGAGAAAAGATCAAGACTGAGAATGACGTCCGAATAGGAATATTTCTTCATAATGGCTGAAAATGAACCAAAGCTCTCAAACGTCTATTTGTTATCGATCGATTTTCCATCAAAAACTCGACAGTTTGACTTTCATTTGAATTGATGAATAATAACCACAGATTCATATCTGCAGATTCATATGTCCCCTCATGTTGACAAACGTTTCTACGTCAAATTATAAACGGTTTGTCATCATTTTATGTAACACATGATCGAGATTAAATAATCTAAACTGGACTACTTGGTTCTTGGTCTGGTTTATGACATTATGAATCTCATGAAGCCAGTTCAGGCCTCCAGATTCAGTTTTAAATGTAGGAAAACAAATTGTAAATATAAATTCTCCAGGAAAAAGGAAACCTGTAAAACAAAACATAATTATTGTCACTGAGGTTATTATGTGATTATTTGGTGACTGCGGCTGCTTGGTTTTTATTACAGACTCTGCTTTTTTCATCAATTTGCGGCAGCGTCTGTCACTGTGGCCCCACGAGCCAGACCCCGCCGCCCTGACCCCTAGGTCAAAGGTCAGCCGGCCACTCTGCCATTACTGCAACCATACCAGGCGGACCCCGCTCGGTTTTAATAATGGGTAAGTAGCCTGTAGGCCCAGTAATAACTCATATTTCCCTATAAACTGCCGCGAGGAAAAGTGTACTGCAGTAAACAGTTAGTTACACATTGTACACGAATCCTAAACTCAACCGTTAGCTTAAGTTTTTAGTTTGTATTAATCCCTCCGCCTGTAGCAGCACCGTTCTACTACGTCACCATTCTAGAACGACATGGCAAGACACACGTTGTTGCTAAGCGACACACAAGTATGAGTGATATGTAGAAAAGCTTTAGCTACTCAACCAAGGTTCACCGGGCAATTTCACCCAGATATGCGTAAGTTAAGACCGAAAGTTGTTTATGAGGGTTCTTTGTTGTAAACTCCTCAAAACACACAACGTGTAAGCAACAGAACAGCATGTGTTTAGGCCTTGTCTTTTTAATGACATCGACCAAAACAAGCTATCTATGCTAGGCTAGTCGTATGTGTTAGTTAGCAGGATATCACTGTAAATAAGTTACTCAATAAATGTTATTGTCCATTTTTTGCTGATGCTTTAAATAAAATAAAGAATAGAATAAAAATTATCAACATTATTTAACAGCCTACTGTTTGTCTTGGCTACAAAAAAATCTACTTTATTGTCCCAGTATTTTCATGACTATACAACTCTTTCATAATTATTGTTGAATCTGATTTGCTTTTCTTATGATTGCATTTATATAATTTTGGTATATAGGGAATGTTAAATGGCTTCCAAAGTTAATATACAATATATTAATGTATTTCATATTAAAAACAGATAATTATACCAACAATTATGAGAGAGTTGTGTAATCATCAGAATACTGCAGCAGTAAAGTTGTTTGTTGTGTAGCCAAGCTCAAACTGTAAGCTGTTAAATAATAGTTCCTCCATTGCTCTGTGGAAAATAAGGATCAGGACTGTCTAGTGACTGATAAGGAAGAAAAGCCCCTCATATATAGACCTGCTCCAACCCCCTTGCTTCACTGTCACCTCTGTGAAACTCTGTAGTCTCAAATGAATTTATTCCAAATTTACTGATAACATCTATGTGTATATTTTTAATTTCTGCTTGATATTTAACTGTATTGAAAATGTTTTTAAAATATTGCAATCAGCATAAAAGAAACAATAACCACAGCTGATAAATAATAAATCTAAAATCTTTTCAATCCACATGGCTAACTCCTTTTTTTTGACATCAAATAGCTTCCAGCTAACATCTGATTTATGAACCTCAAAATGATTAACCACAATCATAACAGGCATTGCATATCGATTTTCGTCACTGCATGTATTGACATCTGTGTAAACCTCACAATAGTCGACATTTGACCAGCGTTCCTCAATAAATAGTGGAAATGAAGCTTGGGAGGTCAGGGAAACAGTAACTTGCCCGCATTGATTTCCAATAATCTGGTCATTGCCTGTCTGATCCACAGGATGCAGGCTACGGGGAATTTTCAGCTCATGTCCCGATGGTGTTGCCGTGGTGACTGGTGTGGAGATAATAGCCGTTAATGAGATATTAACCTCGAATACGGAAGAAGACAGGAAGTGATGAGCTTTTGTGGGAAAGACTCAAAGACAGGATTCGTCAATGGATGACCTCGGCTTGATCAATATTGTTTTGTTATTCGACGGCGGTAACAAGCAGCGCGACCCCGTCCCTCTGAAACTGAGGAGGTGAATCCAATTTCTCAGTACACACACACACACACACACACACACACACACACACACACACACACACAGACACACACATACACGGTCAACCACATACATTAGAACATACATTTACAGACATCATAGCATTAACACACACATCACCAAAACACACACTAACAGAAAAAATTATAGATACACATATGTGACCATGCACTATTCCAAACACACACAGACACATAAACAGACACAGTGATAGTTGGACGGCTGGTTCATTGTCCAGCTGGTTAGGATGCAAGCGGGAGATCACGCCCTGCTGGTCAAAGGTCAACTTCATCCCAGACGCCTGACCTCATCCACCAAAGGTTGACCTCTCTGGGCCAGGAGTGTGTGTTTGTGTGCGTCTGTGCGAGGATAGAAAAAGCGAGGTATTTATGGAGGAAAAGAAGGGTGGAAAAAAATTGTAAAAGATAAAGCACAAATTAAATATTATATCAATTGTTTAGTATAAAAATTGGTGTGTGTGGCAGGAGCGGAGGATTTCAGGATTTTAAGATGTTGATGATTTTAATTCAAGAAAACAAGTTTATTGTGTGTTAATTCACATTTTTATACCAAATGTTGTCTTATAGTCTCACACTGTCCCATTGAAACTGGCATGTTTTTTCTCCAACCAATGAAAGTGAGAGATGTGAAAAAGACAAAAAGTGGATGAAATGAGAAAGGGAGTAAAATTACAAAGACCAAACAAAAGACAAGCTGAAGGAATCTGGCCAGAAGAGAACAATGACAGATTGGTGGATAGTTGTAGTTACAGGTTTTCCTCTTACTTGGTGAATGGCCTTCTATTCCTTCTTCATATCACTTTGCCATCATTTCATTCCTCTCTTTTACTTTTCCCTCTCTCTTCCTCTGCTCCTCTGTCCCTCCATCCGTTCATCTCTCTGCGGCTTTCAGGCGAATTATCACCTGACCTTGACTCGTGACCCCCTGTAACACCCCAAACACACATGTGCACACACACACACACACTCACAGAAATACACATTCAGGCATTAAACACACACAAGCATCAGCTCACACAGAAAAAACAGTCTACATTCAAGTGAACATCCTCAAACACATGTTGTTGTAGCCAGATGCAGCAAGTTCTTTAATTTGCAGAATATATTTTTTTTTAAAGTATATTTTTTGGGGCTTTTTTATGCCTTTATTTGATAGTATAGTGGAGAGACAGGAAACAGGGAGGCAGAGAGGGGGAATGACATGCAGCGAAAGGCCGTCCGATGTGGGATTCGAACCGGGGCCAACTGCAGCGAGGACTGTAGCCTCTACACATGGGGCGCCTGCTTAGACCACTACGCTACATGACGCAGAATGCAGAATATATTTTTGACTAAGATTTTTATTGTACGTGCATTGTCATACTGACTGAGTTGAATTTCAACTATAATTTTTAAGAATATATTTCTTCAGATATTGGTATATGGTCAGAGATCATTCACTGTGTTTAAGTGCATGTCATAACTCAACTGTGATTAATCAGGGTAAAATATTAGTTTGACTGAAGTTTGCAAGATTTGTTTAATATTTGCATTTGAGTGTGGTATATTGTGTGGTAGTCCACATGAAACGACAAGGAAAAACAAGGTGTTTTATGTTTAATGTTTTTCTCTTCTATGAATTTACCCTCAAATGCGTGTAGTGTGAGTTTAGACTTATTTACATGCAGAATAAGCACATAGTGAAAATCGAGACCATAGAGTTTAAAGAAATTTTGTGTGTAGGTGTAAAACAATAATTTAAAAGACTGAGAAGAAATCCAGTACTTTAAAATGTTGACATCGATTTTTACCTTGTCAAAACAAGGTAAAAATCTGATAAAATACTCGACAGAAAGTCTGTTAACCAGGTGAAGATGTTTCCGAGAAAGTTGCAGTAATCAGAAAACTTGAATATACTGAACTGAATATAGTTAAATTCTTAAAAAAACCTGTCTATGCACTGTTAGTTTTATATTTATATTTTGATATCATCCTTTCCATGGGTAGTGCTGGTTGGCTCACGTTGAACTCATCATTTAACCATCTTTCTAAGTTACCTTTTTATTTGAGTGTCTGAATTCTATGTGTCAGGTTCATGCTTTATATATTACCCTCAAATTCCCACAGTGTCACGTCCATGGTATGGTTTGTACTATTTTCTGTTAACAATCCCACAATGCAATTCTTTGCATATTTTACAGATACAAAAATTACAGTTGTGTTACTCTACATTTGTCAGTTATTATGTAAAATGACAACGATTTGTAGGTGTGTGAAATCTCAGCTTACTGCTCACTACAGAGCAAACTACTGAGTGGTGAAGAAGTGAGTGATTTTTAACTCATCTTTTATTTAGTCTGTCTGTTAAATTTTAACCTGAAAAAAAATCAAAATTCTTTCTGTTCGTTCTTTTCCTGTGAATGAAAACTCTTAGCACTCAGTTCAACACCATGTCAGTGGTCATGTTGTATGGAAACTAAAAGGAATTAAGTTCAAGGTTTTCACTTATTCTCACATTTTTTACAGTGTTTTTACTATTACTTGTGTTTGCAGCAAATAACTCCAATCAAAGGATGGTGCCAGAAAGCGGCCTCCTCACGCGTCTCTCAGAGTCCTTGCACACCAATCTCGTCATCCCAGAGGTTGAAAGATGAAGGTGAGTAGGTGGGTGGAGGAGGAGGAGGGCAGAGGAGGGGAAGGAGGATGAAAGCGGGGTGGAAATACGCCTGGCCGAGCACTTGTGTTTCCAGCCCTCCCCGTCACCCCTCCTCTCCTCCCCAAAAAACATTCTTCTCCTTCTTGCAGCTCTCGTTCACCCCCTAATCCCTCGCTGCTCCACTGCATATGTTTCCTAATCCGGAGTGTGTGTGGGAGGCCCATGATCCTACCCCTCCCCACCCACCCACTCACCCACCCACCCATCCACCCTTGCCTTTCTCTTGGCGACTATAATGCTGTAACCTGCGTCCATTCCTCTTTTCTTTTAGCCCTGGACTCTGTCTCTGTCTTTCTTCCTGCAGCTCTTATCATTAGACAGCAGTGTGGAGCAGCCTGTCCCCGCCCAACACCATCTCTTCACCTGCTGATTTCTGCCTCTCTTTTTTGTTCATTTCTTGCATTTTCTCTTCTTCTTATGTCGCCTGTTTTGTTTTTTCTCTCTCCTCTTCTCTTTTTGTAGCCAATTCTCTTGGAATATTCATTATTATACGTACTATTATACATATCAATGAAAAATTGCAGAATCTGTGGATAAATAAATCTCAACTTATAAAAAGATTACCCAAAACTTAATGCTGGCAAGATTATGAATACACAAATTAGTTATAAAAATTGTTCTTGTTCTTATTCTTATTATGTCTTATTTTTGTAGGATATCAAACTAGTGTTCCCTTTCTTCTTCTCAACACTTGATTATTTTCCACTAGTTTCTTTGCTGCTCATTCATCCTTTTTTTTCTTGCCCCTAGCTGTCTTATTTTCTCTCAGGTGATTTTGTTCTCTCTCTTCTCCCTCATTTCAGTTGCTCTTGTAGCACACACACACACACACACACACACACACACACACACACACACACACACACCCGCACACCCACCCACACACACACACCCACATGCACTCACACGCACAGGCTTTTTGTCCTGCTTCTTCCCTTTGCTTTACCCCATTACTGAATAGTATTCCAGGAGCCTTTTGTGGAGCCTTGTATAGGCACATGCCAAGTCAAGTTATTTCAGAGCAGTTTCAATGGAATTACCCCCCAAAATAATCTCCTTTTGCTCCCCAGAAAAAGTAGAAAAGGACAGAAGAATAGAGGCGAATAATGTAAAATGAACCAGCACCCTTGACACAGTATAAGCCTGTAGTTCCACACTCGAGGAACATGAGAATATGAAAAGATCAGAGAGTCTACATATTAACGAAGCACCAAGGAATCCTGATATGGATTGTGGATAAAAGCAGAGGTGTAGTGCAGGGTAGAGCCACCTAAACTCAGCTTACCCTGCTTTTTATGTAGAGATTACTCACCTTTTTAACCCGACAGAAATGTTCAGGCCTTGCATTTGTGATGCATTGAACTGTTAGCTGAACCACACAAGGCAGAGCTATATTTTATGAAATCACAGTTTATGTTAATATCAGTGGTTGTTCACTTTAAAGCTTTAACAAATGGATATAAATGTAGTGTGCAGGAAACAAGGCTCAGTCATCGTCAGCACAGTTGAGATATGGAGACGTATAATGGTGGAATACACTGAAATTTCTGGTTCACCAAATTTCAGAGGCATTAGTGGCCTGGAGGTCAAGGGTCAAAGCAGCAGCGCTCACTTAATACATGTAGTAAAACTGACTGATGGCTGTCTCAAATTAGCCTTAAATGAACTGAATAGGGGTCAGTACATGTTCTGTGTATTTGAAGTGTGTTTTTATTCAAGGTTGGTGTTTGAGAAGCACGAGGACTGTTGTTCTTTATAGTGTAATTCTATCTTTGTCTCTTCTGCTCATCAGTGTTATCTTAGCTGTTAGTTCTGAGACTTTTCTGTATTCTTCATGCTATCCTCTTGAAATTATTGTCTATTGATTATTCAGGCCTTAGTGATGTAGATTTAAGAATATAATCCAAATAAATATTAAATAGTTATTTACATATTTTCACATATTGATTGTATTTACTATTTTTTCTATATGCAAAATAAATTAATGAATTACAAGTCACAAATAATCAGTTAATTGAGTTAGTTAATTAGTTAGTATTTATTGGTGAATCTTGCTCTAATTTACACTCGCTCATTCCAAATCCTTTTACTACAGTTGTGTGTGTGTGTGTGTGTGTGTGTGTGTGTTTGTGTCTGTGTGTCTGTGTGTCTGTACTGTGAACACAGATTCTATTTGCAGTAATACTTTGTGGTGACACTTTACTTTAAATCCCCTTATTTGGCATTTATAAGCAGTATATAAACATTTAATAAATGGTCAATAATAAATTATTATGTATTTGTACACAAATATTTTAAGTGATAATTAATATACAGTATATGAAAACATATTCTATTTTATTGCAGCCGTGTTTTACTATATCATCATTCACTATCAGTTTATACACCAGCCTCCACTTATAGGTGTCCACAGGAGAAGTTATAGTTACAACACATTAATAAACATTTAAATCTGCCTACAATGATATTATAGTGTGTTATAAAACATTAATAAAATGTTGCGCTACTGGTTAGAAATGCTAAATAAATAGAGTTAAAGTAAGTGTGACCATGTTTCTGTCACTTAACTGAATGTTTTTAGTTATTGACAGATTTTGCTTTGATTTATCTTTCTGTCTTTTGTTCCAGATTGTTTTACCACTAGTGTGTCTGTCCTGTGTATGCATATGATGAACTAGTATTAATGTGTGAGAACATGTAAGTCTTTTTAATGCTTCCAACCATCCAATATATATTTGCATATGTCTGTTTGAGTACACATACTGTCCAGGTCACTGCAAGTGTACATATATCCACAAAGTGTGTGTGTATGTAAGTTAATATGGATTCATCCACAACTGTTCTGCGTGTCAGTCCACGTGTGTGGAGGTGTACTAGCCACCTTCAGGCCCTCACATACATGATTCCATGTGCGTGTGTGTTCATCAATACGTATCCACGTGTGTGAGTGTGTGTCAGTGCCAAGTGTCATATCGATAGGTTAATAGCTGTGGTGTCAGATTCAGTAACTCTCTGATTAGTTGACAGTTCACTAATCCACACACCATCTTGAATTATTGGCCCGGCCCATTGATTTCCAGCCTGCCAGCCAAGCCAGGAGGAACTCAGGGGTCGTAAGAGAGCCTGCTGCTATTGATTGGCCCCAGATCAACCCCACCACCACCACCACCACCTCCCCGTAACACATACACACACACACACACACACAAACACCCACACACACACACACATACACACACACACACACACACACACACACACACACATACATACACACACACAAACCCAGCCGCACTCCTATGGCATGCAGCCTGACCATACCTTTAGATAGTTCCCCTCTCTTTGTTTGTATGGCTCTCCTCTTGCTACCTGTCCACCTCCTCTCTTTTCAAGTGTGCCATTGGGTATATTTGTGTCATGTTGCACATCATGTCATCTCCATCAGTCATTTTTTAGAGAGAAATATTTTTATTGACAGATTTTATGAGTTGCAGGAGGCATCTAACAAAAGTGCTTCTCTCGCTCCCTCTCCCTCTTCACCTGCTTTGCCCCACTGCCAATACTTTCATATCCTTTCATCTCTGTCAGCTCATTAAAGTGATACTCCACCCAAAATCTTTTGAGTACCAAAAACCTCCTGTAGACTTGAAAGGTGGCTGCAGAAATATTTGTAGTTTTCATTCTTCACAGAGAAAGCAGCTGCGGTCAGGTTAAATTGTTGGTTACAGTGGATGTTTCACAGAGGACAAAATTACATCTTGTCCTTATTTGAATTTAATGTAAGTTATTATAATTCAAGATCACAGTTGCTGTTGTTTGTGAAGGCAAAAACCAAACAGCTTTTTCATCAAACTTTCAATAGTACTGAAGGTATGATTTAATGGTTAAAAGATAGCATATGGGTGTGTAAAATCACTTTTGCTCTGTACACTTTATGTGGCTAAAGTATGTTTGTCAGACTCCCTGTGCCCTTGTGAGCATGAGAGTTGTGTTCTCGGGGGCTGTAGCTCCTGGTAGGGTCTCCCAAGACATACTGGTCTTAGGTGAGGGGCCAGACTAAGCCCCTCTCTACACGTCTTCAGGTAGGAGTGACCTCATTTGCGAAACTGCCCCCCCCCTCTGGAGTCAGGCCTCATATGGGAGCTCACAGGAAAGCACCTGATGACTGGGTCTGATTCTTAGACTCGGCCCTAAGAAGTAACATAGCCCCACTACCATATGAGACCCCCACCTAGGTGTAGGCGTAGACTGTAAATAAAGATGGACATAGCCTCTGTGACATCACTCACAGGTTTCTGAAGAGCGGTTTTGAAGCTCAGAGTGAGCTGCCCACCGTTGCCATCTTGGCAATGTCTGACTCTGCCCCTAACTCCCAGCCAAAAATGGTCAAAGAGGAGGGGCGTGTGTGGAGCTCAGACTTTGGTTCATGCCAGTTTGTGGCAAGCATACGCTCACCCACCTGTCACTCAAAGAGGCCACGCCTTCAGTTCTCCATAACTTTAAGCCTTGATAAAATGTAAACAGGTGAGTTATATAAAGAGGTGTCATGAAGGAGGAAATTAGTTCTAGAGACCGAAACTGTTTTTTGTTCCAGGCTGTAAACATGTTTATTTCTGCTGTAAAGTTGGACATTTTAACATTGGGGTCTACGGGGATTCACTGTGGGAGCCAGACTCTAGTGGTCATTAGAGGAACTGCAGGTTTTGACACTTCAGTGTTGGCTTCATGTTTTCAGCCTCGGAGGTTGATGCTTGGGTGAAGCGGTCTAGCGTGTTAAATCAGGTGGCAATGAAAGGCAGGGGCTTTGGTGGATTGATCTGTGATGATGAAAACTGGCTTTTGGGATGCGCAATGCAACCATTCAGGAAGGATTTTGAGCAGCACCAACTACTTCTAGTTGGACTCCCCACCAACTATCCTTTCTCAGAGTTTCCCAGGTGGAAAGTCACCAGATTAATGAGTGTGAAATTACTAATGATCCCTAACTGCCTGCTCAGCATGGTTGCTAGAAGATTGTCAGTCAACTCCAGAATCTGCTGCTGTTGGACACCTGAAGTGAAGATAACCCGAAGAGGGACTACTTTTGGAGCTTTATTATCCCAGAGACCTCTTAAATCAGCACACAGGCAGGTGGAGGTACCAGTAGAGGGAGGACTTGTCAGAACTTGCAGCAGCTCAGCTCAGTTTGGTTTGGTGACTGGTGAGGATTGTGTCACTGCTTTGGGCTTTAGAATAATGTAGTTCAGCTGGTTTCATCAGAGCGTAACCTCCTGCATGTACTGCCACAAAAGAGAAGGTTATCATCTCTGGGTGGCAGTGAGATTCTTTGTTGTTCCAAGTATCTTAAGGTCTTATCGATGAAGAATGAGATCCATGCTTCCACCTGGCCTGGAAATACCTCAGGATCCCCCAGGAAGAACTGGCGATCATGGCTGGAGAGAAGAACATCTGGTGCATAGTGTGACTAGCAAAGAAAACTGAATGGATGCTTGACAAAATGATTCTCATTCTGAATGCAAAGCTGCAAAGTCCTTGTTTTTATCAAGTTATTAACCTTCATGAGCCAGTTTTGATCAAAATGTATGTATTTCAGTTTATCATAGGCCCTGTTCAGACCTGGTATTAACATGCGTCTTCAGCGATCCGATCACAAGTGGTCAGCTCTAAATTTGTCAGTTCACACCTGCTTTAAAATGTGTCTTGATTGACCACTTGTAATCGGATCTCACTTCCTACTTTATACGCAAATAAACACGTATGCGTTGTGGTTTTTAACCAATTGCATATGGGTCTGTTGTCAATGTGCTTGTATATGTGTGTGTGAGTGACAGAGAGAGAGAAAGAGAGCGAGTGAGTGGGACACAGAGGGGTAAGCGAATCAATGTGCTGCACACAGATCTTACAGTGATATAAAGTTTTTTCCATTTGAAATAGTAAAATATTTTATAATTCAATATTTTGAAATAGTTTCTGTTCATTATGAAGCTGTGTTGGGACTTATCAGACTGTGACAGAGGACGTCAGCTGAGTAGTTGGTCCTTCAGTGTGGTCCAGGAGGCATTTTCACTCACACTGCTAAAAGAACGTGTCAACATGTGGCCCAGACCACCTCCGAATGTGGTCTGACTGATCGGAACTCAAAAGTGTCCTCAATGCGACTTGGGTGCGTTCGCACCTGAACTTAGAGCTCACCACTTGTAATCAGATCACTCAAGATGGATGTTAATACCGGGTCTGAACAGGGCCATAAATCCTTTGATAAACTTGTTTTGACCTACCAGTTTCTTAAATTTCAGCAACGTCCATAGCTGAATCTATTTACATCCATGAGGTAATTTATTAACAATATGATATGTGAATCATATCTGTTCTTTTGTCTCAGTGTCTTTCTTCTGAATTTTATTCCTTCTTTATCCCACGAGTCCTTTTCCCTCTTTTTGACAGTATTGTAGGGTTGCCGTGCATCCCGGTCTTCCTGGGATTGTTCCCTTTTTTGAGCGACTGTCCTGGAAAATTAATATTCTTTCCTGGGAGACGAATTGTCCCAGTTTTTGTGAAAATGCACTTCTAATTTAGAATTTCCTAGTTTCAAATAAAACCTCATTATTATTATTACCGCCTCCCATCCACATCCACGACCCCGTGAATTGGGCGACCTGATAGCCGAGCAGTTAGGGTGCATACCAAATGGGTGCACGACGACTCCCAGCTGGCTGGAATCTTTGCTGCACTTCATTCCCCTGCTCTCTTTCCCTGAATTTTCTGGCAAGCTCTACTGTCCTGTCAAAAAAAGGCAAAAAAATGCCTGTCCTTGTCTTTAGAGTGCTACAAGGGGTAATCTGAGCTGATGACCTGGATTCAAACCTGCAACTTCTCAGACAGATTACAAATTGTGTTTAATTCTGTCAACCCTTAAGCTCATCCAAAAATCATTGATATCTTCCGCTCAACAATCCCAACATCCCCTGTATTATTTCTGCGCTGTCTTTTTCTTTCTTCCCTCCGCTCCCTCCATCTCTCCTCGGCGTCTGTGTAAGCACTGGGGTGGGGTGGGATTGGGGGGTTGTTAAACATTTTTCTTCCTTCTTAATTGTTTTGACTTGTGCCATTGGCATCCCGATTAGGCCCCATTGATTTCCCACTGCTAAGTGCATTGATTTCTACATTTCTCATTGATCCCCGCTTCTAAATCTGCCCACACACACACACACACACACACACACACACACACACACACCCGGTGTCTGTCTCTCTTTCTCTCCACAAACACCACGCAGGCCGAGCATGAACATGTGTGTCTGGGTATGTTTTTGTGTGTGTGTGTGTGTGTGTGTGTGTCTGTGTGTATGTGTATGTGTGTGAGTGAGAGAGAGAAAGAGAGAGAGAGAGAACTAGTGAATGAAAGATGGAGGGAGAGGGAGGCAGGTAGAAAGCAAAAAGATATTTAAGAGTTTAGTCGATGGTGTTTATGTCGTACAGAAAAAGGGATTATAACATTTGTGTGAATACAATGTACATCTCAGAGGAGGTGTGTGTGTGTGTGTATGTGTGTGTCTTTCTATGGTTGTTTGAAACCATCATTGTGAGGACGTTTCCGCAGATGTTTGAGGGTTAAGACTTAAACTTAGGTTTAAGAGGCTTGGGAATGCAATGAAGTCAAAGAGATGTCAACACAACTACAGAAAGATTAATGTGAGTGTGTGTCAGGATATAAGATTCGGTGGATGTCATTGTCTAAAAAAGGTTTGATATGAATAGTTCTACATCTGTGGCTCAGACAACAATTTTCGTCTCATTTTTACAAGAATTTTATATCAAATTTGACTTTAAAAATCTATTTTATTGGTTTAGATGTTGTTGGTTTAGAAAGGAATTAAATTTGAATATAATAACTGAAGTTGTGTGACATGTTATTTCAGCACCAGAATACTTTGAGAAGGACGGTGTTTAAAACACCTTTCACTTCTTATTTTTGTAGTATTTTTTTTGCAGCTACTGTGTTCTTGTGCACATACACTTGATCGTATTCCATGGTGTCCAGGAGAGCTGGGTCTGATCCTCTCAGTGTTTAAGGCTCTCATCTCCCCCCACGTCTGCAACGGACACACACACACACACACACACACACACACATACAAAAAACACACGCACACACACACACACACACACTCCAGGCTGCATGGGCTGGAAAGCTCTATCCATGTCATTGGCATTACCTCAAGCCTTGATGCTGCATTTGTGCTAAGCTAAGCTGTTTGGGCCTCTCTGTGCACAAGAACCAGCGGTGTCTATGTGTGTATGTGTGTATTGTGCACTTTTCGTGCGTTCATGCATATTACAGTATCATTGCATGTACGTGAATATCTTGCGTTCCGTGCTTTCTTGCATGCTATGGCATGTTTGCATGCTTGTGCTGCTAAGCGTGTTCATCAATTTGTTTCCATGTGTGTGCCAGCACATGGATGAGTGTGTGTTTGTGAGTGTTTGTGTATACAGGATTGTGTGTGAACCTGATAGCAGGAATGACAGCAAAAAGTCGATATTGCAATCCACCCCCCCTCACCCCTCCCTCACTTCAGTGCTGTCCTGCGTTTTACATCTTAAATCCATTACAACCAATCCAGGATGAAATAGGATGCAGAACATGTGTGAAATATGAACACTGGGAAATTCACAAGAGGAAAAATATCTTCAAAGTGGGAATAAAATTATGCGTGAAATAAAAGAGAATATACATGAAAAAAATCCCCGGCCTATGAAGATAAGAACAGGGGAAGACATCCAGTGGGAGAAAAAAAGCATATTCACAAACGGATTTTCACACTAACTGTGATTTCCAGCACGCTCTGGGTCGAGGCGAGCTCACGAGCTGTAAGCAAGAGCATTGATCCGCCTCAATGATCGTATCAAGGTGGCGTATCGACAGCATCGTGTTTTACTCTTTTCTGTGTTTGTCCTCCGCGGCCTTAAGAGGAATAATGGATATGTAGGAGAGGTATTGGCAGGGCCCAGACCGGCCTATTGACAATCTGTCAGCATTGATTACTTAGTCAGGCTGCGAGAGGAAAGGGAGAGAGACATAGACAGAGAATGAGAGAGAGAAAGAGAGAGAGAGAGAGAGACGCTGAAAATAGATAAAATGTCAGAAGCTAAAACTAATGTGTGTACAGAGAAGGTGTGTGTGTTTATTAGTCAGTCTTACATGAATGATTCCTTCTGTTTGTATGTGTTTATAATAATCCATGTAACACTAAAGTAATAATTCTCTCTGCCTCAGTGTGTGTGTGTATGTGTGTGTGAATATTTTATTGTGTTTATTTAGCCCCATGTAACAGCAAGGTAATTATTCTTCCCTTTCATTCGCTATCTCTCAGTGTGTGTGTGTGTGTGTGTGTGTGTGGTTACAGTGGTTGCGGAGGGGAAGGCAGTGATATAATTGTAAGCTGGTATTGATTGGCCCCCTCTTGTTATTGATGAGGGAGAATTTAATTCAACCAACTCGTTTGTCAACATGACACTGCCATTTAACAATGAACTCTCTCTCTCTTACACACACACACACACACACACACACACAGTCACGCACACATACACACAGCAGACAGATAAAGAGTAATAATCTAATTCTGCAGTAGACTTGTTGTAGTGAAACGGATGTGTTCACTTATTCCGATTATATATTATATATTTTAGCTAAAACCTTAAAGCTACTGATTTGACAAATTAAATCAGAAAAATGAATGTGATATTAAACATGTATCTATGATTTTAGACTTTAAAGGGTGTAGCCATCTTAGATTTAGACAGATTGGTGTGTAGGTGTGTGCAGGTGTGTCAGTTATCTCATTATGAACCATAAATAAAGCAGCTGTTCTACTAATATCACCAGAAATATCAATCATTTTTAAATCCTGTTGTAAATTGGCACAGCGGTTTGGATTCACAAACAACAGGTTTGCTTTGAAAGGTAAGAGGCAGAATCTATTCTGGGTTCCTTTCACCCTGCTGTCTCTTCGTTTTGTGTAACTGATCAGAAGTCCACTATGGCCTATAAGCCCACAATGTCAGACAAAGCAGACACGCAGCAGGTTGCAGAGTAGTTATAAAAGGATAGGTATTACAGAAGGGAAAAAGAACATATTGCTATTGATGAGGCCCGCCGTGCGCCATATTTTTCACCTCTCCCTCAAATCCACGCACACCTCCCTCCCCTCCTGCGATGGACGCACAAAACACACTATATTCTACAAGAAATAATTGCTTTTGTCTGGAAGGAGTTTGGATCGGGGCTCCTCTGCGCTTGCCTTCATCTGGTGAGGGGGGCTCTTGAGGGACAACCGGTCGCTTCTTTATATGGCTTCTCTTCTCCCTCCTCCTCCTCCCTCTCTCGCCTGTTGGACACGCGGATATCATCTGTCAATGGGGACTGGGGAGTGGGCTTTCTTTTTTTATTTCATGGGGGGCCCTCCTTTGTGATGTGACGTGTGTCTATGCATAGATGACATCAAAAGCTGCAGCGGGCAACTGAAATGCTCTGAATCATAGACCACAGGCTCAGGAGGAAGGACAAGTACTGTGGTATTCACAATACTAGTAGTTGAAATAGAAGGAATGGCAGCATTAGTAGCAATGGGAGTACAACTATTAATATTGAATCAGTAGTAACACAAAATTACTTGTAAAAGTGGCTATAGTACCACAGCCACAGCTGTAGTGGAAGTAGTCGCAGTATTAGTACTAATAGTAGCAGTTATTGCAGGATTATCAGCAATAGTAGTGCTACTAGAAAATGCAGCAATGGAAATAGAGTCTTTTAAATGTAAATGTTTCACCAGAGCAGCACTAAGACTCTTATTAGAGGCCAGTAGTTGTCAGAATAGTTGTCGTTACAAAGGGCGTAGCAGGATTAGTAGCAATAGTTTGATTATTAAATTTCTAGAATCAATATTAGTATTACCAGAGGAGGAGGAGGAGTAGTAGTAGTGGTGGAAGAAGAGGCCACAGTAGCAGTCACAGTTTTTAAGTTGTTGTATCAGCCTTACAAGCACTAACAGTTGTATTGATGACTTCTGTTCAGATACTAATAATAGCAGCATTTACATTAGTAATAGATAAATAGATAGATAGATGTAGTTGTAGTAGACGTGTCGGTGCACAAGCGCTGATAGCATGAGTGGGAGAGGAGTCAGATGATTCCCTGTAGTAGCAGTGGCAGTAACTGGCACTGGCACCAGTAGTTTTTGTAGTTATCTTAGTAGTACTGACTATAATGACTTTAGTTGCTGCATTAATTATAGTAGCCTTTATAGCAGTGACCATAGTAGTGCCCGACACATAGCCACAGCAGTAGTAGTAGCAGTATATTTATTGTAGTTATAGGAATAAGGAATATTTTAGCAGTAGCAGCAGTAGCAACAGTAGAGCTTTGACTGTGTACCATCAGCTGCAGTAGCTACATACTGTTCATGCTGTAAAGTCAGAGGACGCTTCTAATGATGTTTTAACCGAACAGCAGATAGTTTATATGTGACGCTCTCTTTCTCTCCCTTTATAGACATTAGCATTTGCAAAGTGCCCGAGGCCCTTCCACATATGAGGGCCATAATTGATCGATAACTTATTAACAGCTCAGTCCCACCTCGAAGTGTATACAGAGACTGATAGAGGGAGGTGTGTGTGTGTGTGTGTGTGTGTGTGTGTGTGTGTGTGTGTGTGTGTGTGTATGTGTGTGTGTGTGTGTGTGTGTGTGTGTGTGTGTGTGTGTGTGTGTGGTCGATTTTCTTTTATTGACTGCGATATTTAGCGCATAGATTTTTCTATTTAAAAAAATCCATGTTGGCGATAATCTTGAGTGTGAATGCACAGCGCAGAGCGGGGCGGTGCGTCCGGCAGCCGGGTGGTGGTGTGTGGACTATAGTGAGGATGTGAGGAGAGGAGAGAGGTGATGGCCAGGAGGCACCTTTCCTCGGACACACACACACACACATACACACACACACACACACACGCACACACACACACGCACACACACACACGCACACACACATGCACACACAGAACACCAGCTAAAACGTTCTCACCGAGCCTTAATGGGAAAAACGCATGCAATTTAGATTCAGCTCAACTGACATTTTACGCACATTTTACGCACTCACACACGTAGCCTTCCCGAGCCCAAAATAATTACTAATTTAACACCCGTGGCTCTGCAGGCTTTGATTATTCACCTCTGTGTGGGAGAAAAAATACATTGGTTGAGTGCTGCAGGTGACCTTGCGTAGGCCAGACCCACGTAAATCTATATGAGGGAGAGAGACCGAGAGAGGGAGATAGATCCACCTGCTGAAATATACATCAAAGGTTCCCCCCCTTTTGAATTCATGTCCGCACATTGTGAAGAGGCGATCGATTTCTCTGAGGCCGACGATGATGTGATTATTGGCTTCATTATAATGAAGTAATCAGAAGATCAATTGGCTGGATCTGCACTAGTCTTGTACGGGATTATAGTGGTCAAAAAGAGGGCGAGAGAGAGAGTGTGAATGTGTAGAGGGGGTGGGTGGGTTGAGGGGTATATTCCCAGATGTTAGTAAGTCAACATAGGCTAGACTGCTGGAGAATCAATCCTGTGATGAAATGGATTTTAATATAATCATTGTCAATGCATTGTATTGTGTCCAACACATGGAAATGGTCTTTACATTTGGTTTCTATAATTTTAATCTCAATTATACACATTAGAGGAACTACAACTGTTCAAATGCGGTCAGAGAAAGTGGGGTTGTGTCTGTTTGTATGCATGTATATGGTGTGTGTATATGTGTGTTGGGGGTGATGGGGGTAGAGAGAGAAAGGGGGAACAGAGAGGGGAGGGAAGGGAAAGGGGGTTAAAAAAAGGGGGGGGGGGGGGGGGGGTATCTGTGTCTGCCTCCCGGCCGGAGCGCTTCGCCGTGCCAGAGTGCGTTCAGGCTGCGCGGTGTCGGACCGAAACCACCGGGGTTCCCAAAATAAACTGAGGGGACGCAGATACGCGCGCACACACACGCAGGATACACACAGAGATAGACTGAAAGATAGAGAGAGGGAGAGAGAGAGATACACACCGGCGGATGGCGAAGCAGAGCCAAAGAAAAGACACTCCAGCGTAAAAAGAAAAGGGGGTATCGCTTTTTCCCTCCTCCTCTTTTTCTTGATTTCGCATCATTGCAGGAGGAAACCAGAGGACAGGTGCACTTATTGATATGGATTTATTCATTTATTTATCTATTGATTTTGCTTTAATTAGTGACCCGCGGTAGAGAAAGAGGGAGAGAGAAACAGCGAGGGGAGGAGAGGGAGGAGCGAAAGTCAGACAGGAGGTGCCTGCGTAGCCTTACTTTATTATTTGATTATTTCTATCTTTTACCAAATAATGCTTTTGCGTTTTATTATTGTGTCGCTTTGTGTGCATGTATTCTCCAGCAGACCAGCCAGCTACTAACCAAATCTTTACGAGAATCCGAAAGAAGCAACTCCAGTCTTACAAGGACAGTTTTTTCCCCCATTTTTCCATACCGAGGATTCACCGGTGGACAGTGTTTGTTTGAGACTTTTCATGAGATTGCAGGAGGAGAAATGTGTCTTTTCCAAGCCTAAACCAAAGCAAACCCGAGGAGGAGAAAGACAGACCGCGAGCCACTGCGATCTTTACGCACAGCTGTCTGGACACAATAAATGGAGACTAATTGTGTCTGTGTTACATCCAGCAGAGAGCAGCTGAGAGAGGAGCACCAACTGCACTAGATTCACATGGGTGCAATGATAACAGATATTATCCATTGTCCAGTCACCTGCAGCCTGTATTAGCCTGCATGGAGCAACACTGGTAGCTTTATTTTTTTCTCCCAAAGCCAAACAGTCGTCGCTGCGCGCCCTGCTGTGTGTAGTGTGTGTGTGTGTGTGCCGGACTAGTTGACTCCGAG
This sequence comes from Seriola aureovittata, assembly GCF_021018895.1. Lineage (NCBI taxonomy): Eukaryota > Metazoa > Chordata > Actinopteri > Carangiformes > Carangidae > Seriola > Seriola aureovittata. Next base: position 2,986,905 of record NC_079379.1, read on the forward strand.
AAGACACAAGTGAGAGGATCATAACATCCATCTGTATCCCAGAGCTAAAGAAATATCCAAAAACAGAGAAATGTGAATCCGCTGAGGCACAGGCTCGATCCACGGAGAGAAAAGGCAAAACACTGAGTCTCCTTCCTCCAAACCATCCCAGCGTTTTTACATACGGCTGCCCACAAACCTGGAAAGCATACGAAGAGAGGCAAAAGACCGACGGAAGGAACGACGGATAAGAGAGGAAGAAAAGTGAGACTAAAATAAAAAAAAAAAAACAACAACAACGACCCCCAGGTCGACAGAGGACCATGTTTGTCCCCCTGCCGGTCCCCTTCGTCTTTCAGAGAACAGCGTCCGACTTCAGCGCCTGGAGACTCAAGTCCTCGCTGGCTCCGCGGTCCAGCCCCGGTAAGACGCCTTTTCACCGGCCCTTTCTCACCACTGTGCCCCAACACAAGGAATAAAACCCGGTCATTAGCTATAGCTTGATCTCAACACAGGTTTAACTGCACAACATGATATTTTCTTATTTTAGTTTGACCTCAAATTTAACCACAAACTAAAAGAAATGACATGTTTACCATCTACTTTTTACTTTTAATGCTCCGTATTTTAATAAATATGATACAACACACAACTTTCACTTTACCAAGCAAATTTCCATATTTGAATTTGTTTTATTGGTTTGCAAAATAAGCATCTTACAAAGTTATTTAGCAGCTTATGGAGTCTTCAGATGTAATTTGTGTAAGAAAGGAAAATCTGCCAAAGCCTTAAGATACTTTTCAAATCATTCAAATCACCTTGTCTTCTGAATTAGTAATGATTTTCCTTTTTCTGAGCTGCCTGAAATTGAAGGAAAATTTGAACATTAAATATCTCACCAGGAGGAGCATAGTTTTTTTGCCACTGTTGTCTTTACCTCTGTATCTCCTTGAAAAGATAAAAGTGAATTTATTACCAAAATAAGCAGAGTTGAACTAGAATACTTACTTGCATATAAATCCAGAATGTAAAACACACCCAAAATTGGATGCATAAATATCTGGCTCATTAGCATCCATCACAGTCTCACAGAGGCGCCACACTCTCATCCTCATCTTTTGCTCTTTCACAATCCATCCATCTCCAGCTCCATCCCATCTGTCTCCTCTCTCCTGTCTCCTCGCTCCTCTCCTCTCAGTCTTTTCACTCTTTCTCGGTCAGGTTAGGGGGGAATATTCATTGGCATCTATCGATCAGAGGGTATTGATCTCTGACTGGGGCCACATTGGGAAAACAGGAGTATCAAGTCGGCTGAGGGAGAAACTTTGGCTACACAGACAGGAGATGATGTGAGGAGAAAATAGAGCGACAGTTTCTGTGAGAGTGAAATTCAAATGTTTGTCAAAATAAAACTGACTTAATAGCACACTATAATATTCCTTAAAGGACTTACTTTAATTCTGTAGTTGTGTAATATTCCTGTAATTGGCGTTTCACTAAAGGGACTTACAGTGGGTCTGTCAATCAATACTTACTTACTCTAATGACCTTATCATGCCTTTATGCTACACTTTAATACCTCATGATCACTATAATATTGCTTTAGTGACTCACTAAACGTGATCAATAATAGCAGTGTGTTTTATGGTAGTTTTTTCATCTCCAGTGGAATCACTTTTCTATATGATTCCTAAAGGGCTGTAACACTTATCTGTGATATTTGTTCAGTATAGTATCCATACATTTATTATTGGGTTACTACAGAGTGAAAAGGTGGAAGTTAATGTGTTGGACGCTTAAACACACTACACTAGAAAATGGAAAAAAATTCTGTTTAATTCAATATTTTTTCTCATGATGATCGCCCCTGCTAGAGGTCAAAGTTCACCACACTTTATTCCACCTGCCTCTGTTCGTCTCACCACCTGTGGAGGTTTTTTAAACTTTGCTACACGTTGGTCACCGATTCGACACAAACCGTGTGAGTGTGTGTGTGTGTGTGTGTGTGTGTGCTGAAGTGTGTGAACATGAGTGGGGGCTCCTAGAGGGTGACGGTGCCGGTGGCTCCCCCCGTCCCCATCCTCACCGCCTTAATCCATCCAGGCGGAAATTTCAAATGACAGATGTGGGGGGGGGGTTAGGTGTGCAGGGAGAGCCGTGCCGAGCCGTGCTGGGGTAATTCAGGCTATCACCTTAAGTAGGTGTCAGGAGGAGAAAAACGGTTGAGGTTTTAATGAGAGCTGCTTTGACAGGCGACATATAACCACTGGCTCCTGTTTGGGAGTGGGGGTGGAGGGGGGGAGGGGGAGGTCAGTTTCTCTGTTGGTCCTTTAAGAAATTAAAGTAAAAGACATGATGAGAGCGCAAGGAGCAGAGGTGGAGGCTGGGAGTGAGCGAGTGAATGAATGATTGAATGAATAACTGTATGAGTGAGTGCATAAACGAATAATAAATGAACTAGAAGGTTAAAGTATCAGTTAGAGAATTAACAGGTGAAAGAATCAGTGAACTGAATCAATAAAAACAGTGACTGAATGAGAGTGAAATCATGAGAGTAAATAACCATAAAAAAGGCAATGTATTAATGATGAAATGTAAGAATAAAATAATGATTGAGTGAAAAAAATCAATAATTTAAATAACAGAGTACAGTCTAAAGGACAAATAAATGAACATGAATTTGAGGATGATTGAATTACAGCAGTAAAATCATTTAACAAATGAATAAATAGGTGAAAAAATGAATGACTGAATGAATGAAAGTGTGAGTGAGGCAGCAGGTCTCAGCTCTGTCTCCCTTGTGTTTTTCCTCATGAGAAAATGAAGGGGTCAAAGTTCCTGTACGAGCTGCTTCTTTATTTAAACATGTTGGTGTGATAAGCATCCAGTACACATGAGAGAAATAAACGCAGGAGAGCAAAGGCCAACACTCATCCCTCCTTTCCCCTCTGTTTTTTTCTCTGTCTTTCATCCTTAATCTCTGGAGAGAAAGAAACTCAGAATCCTCTGTTTCCCTCTCTCTCTCTCTCTTTCTCTCTGTCTCTCTCTAATTTCTGTGAAGTATTCACTTGACACGAAAGCCTTTTCAGTAAAATGCAAACTCCCTTCTCTCTCTTTCTCTCTCTCCCTCTTTTTCTCTCTGTCGCTCTGTCTCGTTCCCTATGGTCAGGGAGGTTGCTGAATTGGATTTGCCTGGTGTGGTTTGGCCGGGCCCCATAAGCCACTTTAGCTAAGTCTGTTACCCACAATTCTCTGTCCCTCTCTGATCTGCGCCTTTGACCAAGGTGTGCATGTGTGCATCTATACGATTACCTGCTGCACCTGTAAGTGTATGTGTGTGTGTGTGTGTGTGTGTGTGTGTGTGTGTGTGTGTGTGTCATCGGGGTGTGTTTGCGTTAGTGTGAGCAAAGACGAGGAGTCAGAAGTCTGAGATGAGGTGAGCGAGGTTCAGTGGAGACGGAGAGAGAGAGAGGTCCTAAACAGCAGACGCTAGCAGACAGTGGCTCTATACTGGATCTAAACTGAGGGCTTATGGGTTTTTTGTCAGCTCGACTTTTGAACACTACAGTGTTGAGACAGCTGGCCTCAGCTCAGCTGGGCCTAAGACACTTCACCACAGTAAACGCTTTTAAAACACTCATAAGACTGTTTCTTTATACATTTCATCTCTTCATATTAATAATATACTTTTGAAAATGAATTCTTCATTTGACGGCAGTAAACAATCCCAACTGAAGGTAATCTAACAGTCTGAGTTCAGTGTTTTGGTGTTGTATTAGAAGCTCTCTATACTAGTGGAAGTATTATTACTATGTGTGGAAATGAAAGTCTGAATATGAGTAAAAATATTTCATTATTAGAATAAAAAAGAAAACCTTGATTGATCAAATCTTGACACTTCTTTGCTCTGAAATTCACCTTTATCCAAACCACTAGTAGTGCTGCTTTGTGAGTACAAACGCTTGTATAGTGAGGTCATGAAATATGCAGAAAAAACCCTTCAGGTTTACAACTCAAGTGCTTTTAGTGAATAAATGTCCAATCCCAGCTTGTTAGCATAATGGTGTTTGAGTAAAGACATCATACCCCCACAGCAAAAAGTCTATGCATTGATTTCGTAAGACCAGTAGTGATAGAACACATTTTCCATGGTTGTATTTGCGAGGATTGCTGTGTGTATTTTCATTTTTGTAAGATTTACTTTTTCAGGCTTTTAAATTAATTTATTGTGGCTAAAATGTGATTGTTTTAATTTCTCTGAGCAGGAAGAACAGAAAGGAGAGGATAAAATGTAATTTCTCAGTCATTCATTTATCCAAACATGCATGTCCTCCTTGAGTTCTATCTTGTTTACTTGTCATTAACACACGCGTGCCAATCAAGCATCTGGATCCACTGCTGACGAGCAGAGACTGATGTTTCTCAGCTCATTTTCAGCTTCACAGCTTTGCCACAAAGACTTAAACAGCTTGTCTTTTGTGCAGCTCAGAGATCTTACCAGACAGTCTCTCTTCTGCTGTGTGGTTTTCAGAGGGCAGGCAGGGCAGAGAGGGACCTGTAGCTGCCGCTGCTCTGTCCCTGCTCTGCACCACAACAAAGGAAATCTAAATGCTCTTTTATTTTATGTACAGTGCTGTAAAATCCTCCAGGGCCACTGTGGCCCATATAAAACTGAGAGCTGTCAAATTCACAGAAAGACGGCACGTGTCTGGATTGGGAGGGATGGTTTATTTATGTTGGCTACTCCAAGAGGCCTCTTATCCCAGCTTTAGTTATTCAGCACAGTATTCATTTTATTCTCTGGTCAAACCTGTTTGTTCTACTACCTGCTTTTCTTGTTAGTTTACTTCTATACGCAGTAGTAAAACATAAGTAAATGATGACAAGTCATGAGGACACACGATCAAACAGCTGTGTAAAAAATATGTTATGCAGGTGTTATTAAAAATACAACAAAGAGAACAAGCAAAACAAACAAACAAAAACAAACAAAAAGAAAAATTTGATCTTGGATCTAAATTAACTGCAGCAAGAAAATACTGAAACAATAAGGCAATGAAACAATAGTATTCTATTCTGACCTGTTTTATTCTATTCTATTGTTTAACAACAGCGCAGAGAAACTTTTATTGCAGAGTTCAAAGCACAAACCTTCAGCCCACTCACACACACACACACACACACACACTCTCACACACACACACACACACACACACACACACACACACAAAGTGCTCCGTGCTGCTCGATAACTACCTCCTCTCACACCCAGGATCCTCACCTCGCAGTGCCCAGTAGGAGGTTGTGTTGTCTGGGCCACACCAAACTGGGCCTAAGCAAAGGCCTGTGTGTCTGGATTAATTGGCTTTGTGTGTGTGTGTGTGTGTGTGTGTGTGTGTGTGTGTGTGTGTGTGTGCGTGCGTGCGTGCGTGCGTGCGTGCGTGTGTGTGTGTGTGTGTGTGTGTGTGTACGTCCGTGTGTGTGTGTGTTTGTGCATGTATGTATAAGCAGGTATTTGTGTTTGAGCAAGAGAATGCAGAGAATTAGTTCAGACTAGAAGCAGCATTTCTTTGTCTGTGGTAATGTGGTGGTATATGCAGCAGGTATGTGTGTTTTTGAATGAGCATAAGTGAGAAAAAAGAACATGTCTGTGTGTAGTTGAATGTGCTGTGGCCGCAGCAGTGTGCAGTTTTATGGGTTTATGAAGAGAGAAAATTGATGCATTTTTTGCTTATTTGTGTATGTGTGTTTTAGATAGAGAGAAGGGGGGGTTGAGCGGGGTGTAACTGGCCCTGTGTGTGAGCAGGTAGACGATTCAATAATTGCACGTTGAGGTCAGTTATGGATCTTCCCGGCATGCGTGGTTTATCTGGAAACCACAAGCAGCTCATAGCTGCCCATTGTGTGAGTGGTTTTAACCTTCCACCACTATTGATTAGCCAGCATTGACTACTCTCTCGCCACGCCATTTGTGTGTGTGTATGCGTGTGAGAATTTGTGGTTCCAACGTGTGTGTGTGGGTGGACTTGGGTGTGTGTGAATGTGTATGGTGACATGAACGATTGCTGCGGATGTGTAGGAATGCAAGGAAGTGTGCACATGTAAGGACACCTGCTTCTGTGTGTGTGTGTGTGTGTGTGTGTGTGTGTGTGAGTGTGTATGGATCAGATTTTAAAAGGGGCAGCGTTGTTGGTGAGTCCCGGTGCTAACGTGATTGCGAATGACAAAGCGTCCAGGCAGGTTTGTTAGCTCCATAATGGGGAATCAATAGACACAACACAGATGTCAATACAACATGCTTTATTACGTTAAGCTGCCTCACCCCCACCGTGGGCTCTATGCACACACACACACACACATACACATACACACACAAACTCTATGTGAGGATGTATCGGCTCTGTGTTTGCTGTCTAAAGAACATGAACGTGAACCTAAAATATGCAGCCGTCACACACAAGTAAACAAACGCAGCAATTGTAAAACCAGTTTGGAGATGTTGCTCCTGTTACACACACGTCTGCACTCTCTTGACACCTGAAGTATGTATTTATGCGCCTCACCTTCACGTGTCTGTCTGTTCTTGTACAGTCACTGTATGAGGTTTCACTGTCATCAAGCTTTTAGTTTATGACACATGATCATATCAAACAGTTTGTCAGTGACGTCCTTTGTCCTTTGAATTTCGTTGAAGTTTGCACTTATGTAAAATTTTGCCACTCATGGAGATATATTTATATATTTATTTATATTTATTTATTTACAACTTTATAGAGGTAAAAAAAACCAAAACATAATTAACGACACAAATCAGAAACATAAAACATGTCACTTCCTGAGCACCAAAGACAAACTTTTGACACAGTTTTTTCCTTTTTCTCGACACTGTGTGATGTGTGCTCTTGTGTTCACTTCACAGAAAAACATTGTGATCTATATTTATTCCCTTAATTTCCTGAAGTTTAAGATAACTGGAATTTTTTTTTCACAACTTCACTTCACTTTAAGATAAATACAGTATGTAAGCAAGAAGGACTCATGCATTGCTTTTTGTGTCAGCAGATGTTTCCTAGAAAAAAATTACCTTGAAATATCTTCATGCAGAGCTACTATCTATAAAACAGTCATTAAAATGTGACAATAATCATAAATGTGTCATTTTTTCCCCACCTTCACTCCCATCATGTACATATACTCTGCTCCTCTTCCTTCATACATGCACAAACCTTTGTCTGCAGCAGCGAACACACACACATATTCAGACCTTTTGTCTGTTGTTACACATAGACGATAAAAGTCATTTCACATCATGGACGCTACCTGCTGTGCAGATGTGAAATAAA